>NW_015150968.1:14874-63836 GCF_000732505.1 Cyprinodon variegatus | reverse complement strand
AGGTCATAAAGCTGGAATCATCTCAGACTCGTTTCTTGAAAATGATAATGAGTTGACTGTACTCCAAGGGCCTCCACAGTCACCAGATCTCAATCCAATAGAGCATCTTTGGGATGTGGTGGAACGGGAGATTCGCATCATGGATGTGCAGCCGACAAATCTGCGGAAACTGTGTGATGCTATCTCGTCAATATGGACCAAACTCCCTGAGGAATGCTTCCAGCACCTTGTTGAATCTATGCCACGAAGAATTGAGGCAGTTTTGAAGGCAAAAGGGGGTCCAACCTGTTACTAGCATGGGGTACCTAATAAAGTGGCCGGTGAGTGTAGTTTTCCTGTTGACGATTGTCCCACCTGAGGAAGAGCTCTTCTTGCCTGTCCTGTCAGTCAATGCGGCAGCAATGCAATGGTGAGTTTGTTCCCAGATGTTGGACTAAATAGAGTTCTGTGAGATGTGTTTCTTAATGTAACTCTGTTTAATGCCCTACCTGACATGTTGGTCTTTATGATATTTGTTCACTTAGGCTCTCTAACAAACCTCTGAGGCCTTCACTGCACAGCTGCATTTATAGGGAGATCGATCCCACGCAAGTGGACGCTGCAAGCATGACTTCTAACTTTTGGTTGAACTATTTTAGGAATCTGGAGGTAAAGGGCACTGGAGAAATAATACACACCACACTTTTAAATGTTTTTAATAGAAAATATCAAAATTATTTTAGTTCCATTTCAGAATTAGCAGTAAAACAGTTTGATCATATCAACTTAATCATTTGAGGGCAGAAAGGGAAGAATTATAGGAATATGAACATTTTTACATAGCACTAAAAAGTATCAGACAGGATAAAAAACAAGAAAGTTTATTAGTGAAAGGTAGTGATGGGTAGAGCATCTAAATATTATATTCAAGTTAAAGTATCACTTATTCGTCGTGATTTTACTCATGTAAAAGTAAAAAATAGCCCACCAAAAAATTATTGCACACTATTTGGTTAAAAGCTAATAAAGTACTGAATAACTTTTCTACATGATTACAACATCTGATTTCATATTTTAAAACATTATGAAAAGTTATACAAAATATATGCAAGTTCTAGCAGTAATTTCAGTTGAAAGAGACCCTTTTTAATATACCGGTATATATATTTTCTATTTATTGTTTTTATTAGAATTATTAATAAAAAAAAAGAAAAATAACAAACATATGCATATTTAAGTGCAGCAGAATGTATATTTTGATAGCAAATCCATTCCCACTCACCCGCCCATAGGTTTATAGGACATAAGTCACTCATGGGGATATAAAACATAAAACAAAGAGAGATAATAACATAAAAAAAAGAAAAATAAAAGGGGAGAAGGAAGTGCTGCTGCAATTAGTTGTGTGTTATTTCCCTCTCATCCTTTTTCAAGGATAAGGTGGAAAGAGTAAAGAAAGGGATTCAAAAGTTTGACCAAAGATTGAGAGGATAATTGGAGTTTATATTGGATATTATTTAATTTTACAAAATGCATAATCTTATTGACCCAACGAGGAAAGTTTGTTGTTTTAATCTAAAAATGATCTTAAAAGGAATGTAGTAAAGGCTGTGACTAAGTAGGCTTTGCTGGTAAGACATCAGGATTCCTTAGATTGGATCTGGTTCTAACCGGATTTCAAACATCTTACACCGACATAATCCCTTAAAAAGGTTTTTTTGAAAACATTGTTATAAGACTTATGAAGCCAATATTTACAGTATGTTTGTATATTATTAGAATAGGGTAAGTTAGTTGCAGTAAAAAGATACAGCATAGGCCTACTATTTATTGTATTTTCCTTTATTGTATTACCTGACGTCCAAATGACCCTGCAGAACCAGCAGATCGAAAATAACATTAAACCAAGAAAGCTTTAGAACATAAAGGAATTTTTACTTTAACATGGACTTGTTTACCTGTCTAGTGCATTTGTGTTTAAGCTTGTTCTTTATTCAGTGAAGTTAATCATGATAGAGTAGAATCTTTATTTACTCAAGTAAGAGTAGTGATTCTTCATCACATTTCTAATAAGTAAAAATTATGACGGAGTAGCATTAATTCAAAAGTATTTGATTGAATAAGTTACTCAAGTATATGTAACTAGTCACTACCAAAGTTTGGGGAAAGGTATGGAAAATAGCGACACATTAATTGGATATTTCTATGTGGTGCTCTTAGTTTGCATGTGGTTGCAGCCCAATAACCCCCCCCTCCCCCCCCACCCTTGTTAGAGAGGGAAAGGCAAAGGCAAATCCAGACCGGAGGGAGACTTTGGACTGCAGACAGAGAAAATGGAAATTAGGGGACATGAAACTTGGGAAACACCCGAGATCAGTCTAGTTTATAGAAGCCTAGAGGTTGAGGTTCAGAGGGGGGGCGAGGAGGTCTTGCATACAGATAATTTCTGGTGTTGCTGTATATTAAGCCTTTCAGCTCCAGCTGAGCTGTTGGGGGGGCAGCGGCTTCAAAAGGAGGGGGCAGGGGAACTCGAAGTGATTCTCAATATTTAAAGAGCAGAAAAGGGAGAAGTGTGTTTAAAGAGGGATGGAGGGCAAAGGAAGGGAAGGAGAGGAGGGGAGGGGGGGGTGTTAAAAGCTGCCTCTGTGAATATCCTTTAGCAAAATATCTTCAATTTCAATCCTCTTTCCATGTCCTTTTATTTTGCCTTCTCTACTTTCTGAAATGTGTGCAACATTAGACAGAAACAGAAAAGAAAATCTTTAAAAACAATCACAATAAAAATTCTCACACTGTGAGCTGAAGGGGGGCCCTGGTAGGAGTTGGATGTCAGCCTCTCCTGCAGCAGAACAAGGGTCGATACAGGCCGGAAGATACTCAGCGAAGCGACATTGGCAGAACAAGCTGCAGAAGAATCTATGTATCAATCTGTGCAGCAATCCATCTATTCATCTATCATTTCAATCTGGCAACAGTGGCTGTGTCTCTGTGGCTCCGCTGTGATTTCTGGCAAACCACAACAGACCTCTAAACTACACAAAACAACAGCTGCAACTCCTTCCCTTCTCCTCCTCCATCCTCCTCCTCCATCCCTTAGTCCCCACGGTCCTAAACAATCTGTCTTTCCACATCAAACTGAAGACAAGTCGCCACAGATGGAAGAAGTTCTCAGCTTTGCTCTAAATGTTCAGACCTCAGCGTAGTAGCATTGGCCACCTTGCTGCACCACAGCTGTCCTGTCAGTCACTGTAAGACTGGGAGGGGACTGCTTTATGTCCATGTGTATAGTGTGTAATCTCCATCTTTCTGTAAAGAGCAACCAACGCACACACCACAGCAGCTTTAGGTAGTAAAAGTCTGAAGAGCAGCGCTGATTTAACATAACATCAGCCCACCTGCCATTGTTTCTAATCAACTTACCCTGATTGTGGAGGCTCCTCGTAAAAGCAGCTTATTGAGGAGGCCACCCAACACAATAGCTCTTTTATCATGGCAGCTGAATGCTTCGATTGGAGATTCAGTGAGTGTGAGATGCGTTTTTTTCTGTTTTTTTTTTTAGCCAAGAGGTTTGCCCTTGCTGGAAAAGGGAAATGAAGGAATGCAGAGTAAGCCGAAACAGCTTGAGTTCCAGGAATATTTTCTCCACGGTGCTACAGTGGGGTACGAGTGTTGCCATTCTTACTTATCTCCTCCCTGATAATACTCCAGCTACATGTTTTCAAGCCTATTGTTATCTTAAAACATATTTCAAACGCACATACTTCAATTTTTCCTAACAAAAAAAACTGTTTGATGAATATCTGGGGGAATAAAAAAAAAAGAAAATCAACGTGCCATCAGAAATCTTTTTAAAGACATATTAATGGCTGTTCTCATGCCTCCTCTTGCACAATTAGACCTTTTGGGTTTCATTTTTTATGTGGTGAAACCATGCTTGATGGATAATCAAAGAATAAAGGGCCTCAGGATTGGTACATGTGTTAGACAGAGTGTGTAGGTTGCAGGAAAGAGGTGAGGAGGAGGGGATTGGACGACTGCAGTAGGTCTGTGCTTAACAGCAGGGCTCTAATTAAAAGGGCCTCACAGTTGGGCGACAGGCAGGCTTCTCATAAAGAGACTCACACTTTGGCAGACAGGTGGGAGAGACCAGGTGTGCATGTGTGTGTGAGAGAGAAAGTTGGGGAGACAAACAGAAAAAGAGTGTTGATGTGACTGCTGTTAGGGAGGATGACTTAAAGGTAAAGGTTGCACTAACAATGTTTTTTAAGCAGGAAACATGCAGAGAGGAAACTAGAAAACAACATAAACTTGACTTTTGTAAACAAAAGCAAACAAAACATATCCTATAAAATTCAATTATGATTATTTTTGTAGCACCAATTCACAACAAAAGGGATCTCAAATCAACCCAATCATATCGACGCGTTGAAATCCTTTACATTCCAATTGCACTCATTATTAAAAAAAAGTGCAGTTCGGGTCAGTTTATTGTTCATTCCTGTGGTGACAGTGGAGATGTTTGACTTGCAATTATGTGGAGTTTGAGAAGACACATCAGACACACTAAAAGCAAAGATCAAGGGGTAATTTCTAAGGGAATGAGAAGGTAGAAAATGTAGCATAGGGATTCATCTCCGATAAACAGAGAAACAGATATTAATTTTAAGCACGAAACCCTTTGAGATAAAGGACAGAGTAGATATTGACAGAGACTGTTTTTTTGCAATGTGGGCAACATCACAACATAGACAGCCAACCATTTGACGGCCCCGCCATCAGGGCAGTGTAAACAATAATTACATGAAGGAAATTACTTTAAACGGCTCTAGTCATGTACTATAACTTTATGTATTTCTACGTTGGAAGCTCTCTGGTTGCATACAAAGGCCTTCAGATTGAAATATGGAGCTCAGTTGGCTTTTTATATTTTATTTTATCCATTTATTTTGCTCCATTTTCTAGTAAACCTGCCTGTTTTGCATAATTACCATAACAAGACCACATGGATAGAGGTATGATATTGCACATGTTTGTAATGAGTAAAAAGGAAATGATGGAGCAAAACACACACTCACTGCTGAGAGCAAATCAGGCTCCAATTAACCTAACTGTAAGATTGTTGAACTATAGGAGAAAGGTGGAGTACCTAGGATGAACCCACACTTGCACAGAGAAAGACCCAAGGACTGTGCAACAGTGCAAACAGTACTAGTAGCTCTTAAGCATTACATGAGCATATATTCAAAGCTTTAAGTGCATGATATTTCATTGCGGCTTTTTATTATTAATTCAATACATTTGATGCTCTGGAGAAAATAAAAGATACCTGTAGGTTTTTTTCAGCCATACAGTCTCATCTATATATTTTTTTCATTCTATGCGTTCATATGTAAAGACCAATGACCTATACTCCGGCAGTCAAAGACCAAACCTTCATATAAAATAAACCTTCCACTCATGAGCTCTGAGGAGGTGTTGCATTGTTGTGGATTCTTCCAGAATTACCGAGGAAAGAAACACGCCATGAAGCCTTTTTTATGGCTGTTGTTAGTTGAGATACACCAGCTGTTTTTCCTGCTTTCTGCCTGCATCTGCTCTATGATGCTGCATAGTCAAGTGATGTTTTAGAGGTAATTTCTCTTTTAAAACCGACACAAAACATTACATTTTTTTTCATGATGTCCTTCAACCCATCAGCACTGATTAGTGAATGAGGAGCCTTAACCTTAGAAACACTCATACTGACCCATACAGAAAGAAAAACCTTATACTTAAAAGCAGATATATATATATTTTTCCTCTTACTCAGCTAAGGATTGCTTTGTCTTTGTGAACCGATCCCCCTAAGGGATTAGAAAGATGCTGACAAGCAGCACAGCTGGGTCTCATATGTACTACAACCCACAGACACACACCTGGCACAGGGCCAAATCCCAATTGTTGCTTCTCCATCACAACCTTTGTGTGTAATCAATAACAACATTTCAGTCTAGTCCTGCATCTGCCAACAAGTGTCGCAGCCTCGGCTGCATCATGCCTATGCATGCACTAACAATGACATCAGAGTTTAAACAACAGGCCTCTATCCAGAAGCGGTTTATTAAACCCTCAACTCCTACACCAGCCATCATCTGACTGTTCAGGCTTAGTCAAGTCTAACCTTTGCTGTAGGTCACTGCTCTCATTTTCCACATGTTCATCCAGCCCAGCAGGGCTCTGTCTATAGGCTAACATCAGCAAAGGACCATCAAAGGTTGAATGTCAGTAAAGCAAAAATCTGTCAAGGTCAGTCAGACTCTTCAGCGGAAAGAGGGAGAATCTGTGGACATTGCAGAAATAAAAACAAGACCTGCTAGGGATGTCTCTGAGCTGCACAGAAGTTAAAGCTGTTAGATTCCTATCGATCCGAGTCCCACTGGCTTACTAGGCTACATCTGTATGTAGGTATACTGCAATTGAATTCCAATTCCACACTTCCAACAAAAATCATGCTGTGTCTTTAGCTAATCTTTTTTTAGAGATAACAGGCTCTGGACGGATTCCAGGAGAGAGATTCACTCCTCTTCACATCGCAAAATCCTCATTTCTGTAATTTGTTTTTCAATTAGCCAACAAGACCCCAACATGACTCAGAGCAATATCCGTTTCACAATCCAGTCATGCTTTTATTGTACAAAGAGGAGCCATCTTAGATGATGGATCAATGTTATTTTCCAGGCGGTTACTATGGCCATTATTGTTTCAATTACCAACCCTCAGATGATGGTTATCCAAGCCTCATCTGATCAAGCTCTGGGTTTAATAAATGTACCTCTGGATTATTGTATTTACAGGTAAAACATTGCAATGCATCTTAAGAAAGCTGTCAGATAAAGGCTCATTTATTTGCAAGGTAGAAATATTTACCATGAAACCAAAAAAAAACAAAGCTTTTCACAGTGCTGTATACCAGAGAGGATCCAACTTTTCCATCTCTGCCCATCTTTGTCACTCCCTTGCCATGAGCACAGTGTCAGTGCTGTCAGGTGTGAGTCAATGCCGTCAGATGTGATCTCATTACGCCAGCTTACCTCAAGGTTTGTGGTGGGATGCTGGCTAGGCACAAAATCGATTTGCAGTAGGGACATGCGTTAAAGGCCACGGCAGTGAGCTGTGCGCAGTGTGCACAGGCCTGGCGAGCGCTGCGGCTCAAAATGCAAAGTCGCTCCTGTAAAGACAGTAACTGTGCATAAATGCATAAAATATATGCATAAGTGCATGAATCCCTGAAAGCATAATGAGTACAGGTTAATGGATACTCTTCTTTAGGCTTAAAAATGCAAATTAACAATCAGGAAATGTAAGCCTAAGACTGTCAGTGTCAAAATTAATAGTGTTTATTGAAATTTCCACATGTTCTTTTTTCTGTTTCTCCTGAATAACATTCAACTAAACTCTTACCAGTAGAACTCATCTAATGAGCAATAGAGCCCACCAGTGTGTGGCCTCACCTCAGTATGAGTTCAGCTATTAGAGAACAAAGTGTTTGGCTTAAGGAGATATTTTCATGTCAGAATATGTTTTTTTTTAATGGTTAATATTATATCATGATCACTGTCCATTTGCAATAAGCATGAATTTGTTCAAAGGGTTGGAATATAGGAGGCCTCCCTTAATTTTAAATTATTTGTTTGGCAGCATTTCAGGTTCCCAGTGGAAAGAGCAAAGAGTGAAAGGATGACGGACCAAACATGAATAATATATAAGCAGTAAATGTGCGGTACGACTACAGCTGCTCATGAAGTGCTTTGCTCACACTATAAATGTAGCTAACCAAGCTGACCTCAGTGCACCACAGGTCATGTGTTTATTTGGCTGGGTGAGACGGGTAACTGCTTTTTATTCTACTGCAATTCAACAGCTACTGCGATGTTAAGATCCCAACAAAAGCTGCTGCAACTGCCTCCCATCAGATTTTTGTAACCCAGGCCTTTTCTTTTCTCAGATTATCCACCCATACATGTGGATCATAGTTGGAACAGTACGATTAATATACTGAATTGTTACCTGGAGCAGCAGAACCTCTTAAAAGCCCTGGGATGACACCAAATGCTCAAACTATGTAGACTGGACACATGCAACACCAGATATAGTCTTTGAAGACAGCTACTGTAGTCTTAATGTAGTCATTATCTGGTCATTTATATATATACAATCCTTCTGAAATTGTCTGTAAATCAATATTTAATAATTTGACTGTATGCACTTTGATGTGGATGTAGCCTTAGCAACAACAGCAGTATCCCATTTTTCTTTTTTTTATTGATAATAATTTTTTGGTCTCTGACACAAGAGGTATATAGTTACTGTCAGGGCATGAGGACACAGTGGTGTTTACCAAGAAAAATGGGTTTTATTTCCCCACAGTAACAACAATCCAAACAATTGTTACAGGGCCCTTAAAACAGGTCAAACAAAGAGATTAACTCAAGGCAAAACATATCAAGGTTAAACATAACAAAACCTCAAACTAACTGCATAAACAAACTGACCTGACACACAGCAAACAAAGGGGACTTAATTACTGGCTGATCAGACCAGACTGACGCACTGAGGAAGAGGAGAGGACAACATCTAAACAAATTTTACAAAAATAGCTAAACAGTTAGCTTAAGGATTAAACTTAAATTACTAATAACTAAAAAGATAAACAAAATAAGAAAATCAAAAAAAGAAAAATAGACATCATGCAGAATATTAGACTCCATGGTCTTCCCCCATAGTGGAACTCCAGATGAGAAGAACCAATCTGTCAATCAGTCCATGAGGAGTGAGTCCATTGCCTTCTACTGGTTGAAGGTATTCTGCACAACAGAAGGAAGGGAAGCATAAAAATATTAAATATTTAACAAACTTAAATATAGCCTATATATAATAATAGCCGAATGGATCTAAAGTTTTTTAATATTGTCAAAATAAAAATAAACAAACCAATATATTTATGCTACCATGTGTAAAAAATTAAAGTGAAGGAGCATTTGTATGGTAAGACCCTGATTGTTGGAACTGCC
Organism: Cyprinodon variegatus; assembly: GCF_000732505.1. NCBI lineage: Eukaryota > Metazoa > Chordata > Actinopteri > Cyprinodontiformes > Cyprinodontidae > Cyprinodon > Cyprinodon variegatus. The sequence goes on along the minus strand of NW_015150968.1, from coordinate 54,807 downwards.
TCTTATGGTTGAATAGAGACGGGCATAGTTAAAGTATAACAGGCTAATATGCTGGTGAAGATTCTCAGTCATCCAGGTCATAGTCATTCTGTAAAAGTTTAAATAAACAATCCACTGGACTTGGTTTCGCTTCCCATCCAGGAAGCTTTCTCAATTCAAAATATCTGCATTCGCATTGAGTTTGAGGCTTTATATAGACCAGGCCTTGTATTGCTTGGAAACATGCAAATTGAAACTGACGAGTGGGTCGTTTGGTTCCATTGTTAGCCTGTAATATCTGAAACCTGTCTGATTGTGAAAGGTCGGTCGTTAAAGGTGGGATTGTTCACCTGGCTGAAGCTTTTCTGGTGTGAACGAAATGCCCACATGAAAACAACAACAACAAAAAACAAGCTACTTTCACACTGCAAATATTCAGGCACATTTTATCTGAAGCCCAACATTAAAACAGAAGTTTCAACATTAAAAACTCAGGTTTCTGGGTGATGACTCCTTTCTGTTAGGAGAAGAGTCCAACTGTATCGCTCACATTTTTTCTGAAGAAAATGATTGAAAAAACCCTGACCCCAAAGGTTGAAGACTCCGATACTGTTACCAAAACAAAGTATGCAATCCTCAGTAATATCTCTGCAGGTACAGCAGGGATCTATATAACTGGTCACTGCAGTGAACACAGCTGGACCAAAGAATTCAGGCTCTTATGCAGCTAGTCCACTGCCAGTCTGATTATGTCTACCTTAGGATATGAAAAGTTGAAACAACTGCTGCGAAATAATGAATAAATCACTTTAATTTGCTTTTCCTCATTGTGTGAATACAACAAATTTTTATATCCAACCACTTCAATATTATTAGAAATATAATGAAGGGGTTAAATGCTGAGCAGAGGGACGAAGAGGCAGACAGTGGAGCTTTGCATCTCAGGCATGAAGAAAAATGAATACAGACCAGAGCTTGAGGTTGCACAGCCAATGTCCAAGAAGATCGTTCTTCAGTATCTGCTGGTGGTATTTCACCAGAACAATAAAGCATAGAAATAGAACAAGAGAGAATTTGAACACCACAGCAAGAAGCATCTATTCTATTGAGTATTTGCCTTCTAAAGAGTTGAAAGGAAAATGCATCTTCACATTCTAAAAGCTAATACCTTACCTGCAATATTTGTGGCAAGTGAACCAGATTTTCAACATCAGGGCTCAAAGGTCTAACTTACCTTCTGAAACTGTAGAAGTTTGAATTTTCTCAAAATAAAAAGGAAGCTATGAATCTGTCATTTTTGAAAGATGTCATTGCTTTTTGGAAAATCTACTTTGGTTTTACTTGTTCTTTCAAAAGTAAAAGACATCATGAAGATTTGAAAATACAAGATAAATGAAATTAACCCACTTTTTGGAAAGGTCATTTTGCATGTCATAATTTTGATGAGAACTTAAAAGGCCCTGCATGGAAGTATAGCTGTCCTAATGTTTAAAAAGGTTTGAGAGATCACAATAAAAAAAAAAACAAAAAAAAAACATCAATAATATATGGGAAAGTCTACAAGTAAAAAAAAAAAACATTTTTGTAATGAAATTTTGAAATTTTCTTTTAAATTTGATTCAAACCCTGATAAAAAAACCTGGTCTTGTTCTTATAAACTCGTCTGTTCTAATGATTTTAGGAGTCATTACATCCCTACTAAGGAATACAGCAGCACAGGTCAGGAGGAACTTTATGGAAAAGTTTGCAGAAGGCTTCCTGGTGGAAAACATTAGGCTGCAAAATACTCCCTAGATACTCTTGATTCAGGCTTATAGTTTAAGTTAATTTGCAAATAAGAATGGGCAGACATATTAATCTTTAAAGCATTTGGAGTCATAACAATAATTGCGGTGGTAAGTGTAGGAAAAAGGTGGCTATAGACAAGATTCACAGGGATTTCCAGTTTTCTTCCACCACAGAGCTAATTCTGCTACTTATTTCTGGATGAATAAGGTCAGTTTGTTTACATTGGATAGCAATGGCTATAAAATGTGCATATTTTCACTTATTTCTCAAAAGACAAAATGGCCTGCTGTTACAAGCAGCACTTTGTACTTTGATAAGTCCATGGCGTTAGACATGAATGCTATGAGCAACCTGAAAACCCAAGAGTTTCCTAATCGTATCGTAGCGGGCAGCTCATGCTGCGATTTCTTGACTCTTTTATGACTTTGTTCAAGATAATACAGAGTTGGTGTCTTCAACCACAACTGCTTAGACCAAACTGTTAAATCTCCAACTCTCCCCCTGCATGGTACTGTGCATCTTCTCAAGATGCTCCTGGAAGTTCTTAGCAGTTCTTAGCCCTGAAGTTCTGCCTAGTTAACTTTTCTATACAGTCTCAGGAGGACCAAAAATCCACAGTACACTTTTCAGTATTTGATGTTTAAACAAGGTTACATACTTTTCCTTCCATGTTGCAGTTGTTCAGGACCTTGTCAGCCTGTCATGTAAAATCCTATCAGAAAATATTTAAGGTTTATTTGGTAAGAAAAATTTTTGAAAAGTTGAAGGAATGTGAATACTTTTGCAGATCACTGTATATTCAAGCTTTAAGGATCCTAACGTTTTCTTGAAACAGTAAAGATAAAACTGTCACTATCATTTCTCTCCGAATCCCAGCCTGTCACATGTGGCTCAAAGGAAACATCAAAACAATAAAACCTCTGACAGCAAATCCCTTTAATGATGTTGTCTATGACTTCAGAAAAAAATCTGTTGCAGAAGACAGCAGGCAGCTTTTTTTCCCTTTAATGTGACACATATTCCATCTACCTACAAAGCATTGAAAAAAACTTTTTCTAAGAGTATATCTCATAAATGAATAATGCACCACCAGTTTGACTGTAATTTTCAAATAGTTTCATCCTGAGATCTTGGCAAAAAAGACACAAAGTTATTAAAAATGAGAAGGAACAGGGGTTTGAAAAAAAAATCCCCTTTAGAGCAGTTGCTTAACGTCAGGATCAGAAACTCAAATCAGTAATATTAATTGAAAACAGCTTTTCAGTCAGTTTTGTTCTGGGTGCACATAACAGATAGAAACAGAAAGGATAACAACATCTTTCCTCATTTACATTCCTCCGTGGGTTTGCCGAGCATATGCTTAACCTTGTTATTGTTATTTAAAATCTACTTTCCTAGAGGAACACTTCTTAAACTGAATAATCCAGTATGTCTTAGAAAGAAGGTTTCCTCTTCTCTCCATCAATAGTACACATTGTAATCTATAAATAGCACATGTGCAAATTAAATATTAAGATTGTGAGTAAATGGATCTTAGCTATAACCTCTAACTGCTAAAACATTAAACAATGGAGAATTTACTCCCTTTGTTGGTGATAGTTTATTTTTGTGCTCTCTCTTTTTGAATGAGAGTTGTGCAGAATTTACTATGCAGAGCTTTCATGTTCCCGTGTAAATGTTTTTTAACTACTATTCTCAATGGTTGTTAAGACTTTTGTAACTGCATAAATTGTGCACTGAATACAAAACAAAGAAGACTCTTAGTTAAACTGGAGGAGCTTACACCATTTGCTACAAAAAACATAAAATAAAAAAATAGAAATAAAAAAAAACAGGGCAAAAATGGTTCAGTGAGAAACTTCTAATGTAGAAAGGTTTCCCAGAACCTCCAAGGCAAACAAGGACATGGCGTTGGAGGGTGGACTGTGGACTGAAATGATGATGGCTGAAGCAGATAGTTGGTTCTATTATCCTTGGAACTCAAATTTAGCATACATAATACACACATAATAGAAAATTAGTAGAAAATGTCAAAATAGGAAAGTTTAACCACTGTTGAGGCAAGTAGCATTCATCTTGGATATGAAGTCAGATACCATTCAGTTGCATCGACTTTCCAATTCATCATTCTGACTTTCTACGGCGTTTCAATTGAAGATTATGACTTTGAAGGTAGACATTTCTAATTTTTATGAGAATTGGAATGCAGAAAAAGGCCAGGGCTGTAGTGGCAACCTCTGAGGTAAAGAACAAGGGTGGAAGTTGAAGATTTTTAGGGAAAGATGGCTTAAGATCAAGGCCAGTGAAACCGCAGTTCATCGTTTGTATTCATTGAGTATAAGGAATGATAAAACTTCTTTCCTCCTTTGGATATATCCTTCAGTGAGTTTTGTGGCTTAAGAAAGACCAAAATGCCTCATATAAAAATTATTATTTTTTTTAATATGACAAAAAAAACAAGGCAAAACTGGTTAGTTGGCACATTTCCTGAAACAGTAGATTTGGGCAAAAAGGGTAACTGGGACAGGAAACAGACGAGACTAAATGACTAAGTCCAAACAGCTTAGTGGGGAAACCAAAAGTCTGGAAACAGTGAGGGAATCTAATGGGATGACTTGCTGCACTAAAACACACTAAAAACTAAAGTTCAAAAATCACTTAGCAGAGATATGCAAAATTAAACTCAAGACAATAATTATTTAAAACAAAGATGTCGGTAAGAAACCCAAAAAAGGACTAACAAATTAAACAAGATTAATTTGTGCTCAGGAGAACAACGCCATAAAAAAATCCAAAAGAAACAGCTAAAATAAAGATCATGTGTAGAAAAGCAGAGTGTAGAACAGTAACCTAAAACTAACTCAGGGAAGACATGAAAAAGGAGAAATATATAAGGAATTCAGATTATTTCTTTTGACAAAGCAACTTAGAAACCAGACTTAAGTCTAAGTCTAAATCAGATCTGATTTAGAAATGGGACGATTTGGTGGAAACCCTTGAATTTAGCTCTCTGATGCAGCTGACTGAAACACAGAATCAATGAAATATCCAAAAAAATTTAATATCTTACAGGTTGTACACCCAGAGAAACGTGTATAATCAATAGAAGGTGATGTTTACAAAGAATGCCAATAATAAGAAGAGAAGAGTAATATTAAATTGGACATCTGGCAGTAGAAATAAGTGGTCACCTTCTTATAAATCTAGGACCATCTTAAGATGTTTGTGTCGGTTTGAGGTGTTAAAACTGACAAAGAAGTCCAGATGAAGAAGAGTGTGACAGAGAAAGAAGAGGTCAGATGGGGTTTTAAATTCAAACAGTGACTCCTTAGCATGTCAAAAGAGAAAAAAAAAAGTAAAGTGACATCTTATTTTAACTCAGAGACAAATCAAAGTATTCACCTGACATTAACTGAAGATCCTCTGCTCTTCACATCTCTGCAAGTCACTGGGGAAGCTTAACTGCAGTTTAACCATCAAAGGAATAAAGTCTAGTACTGTACTGTCTCCAATAACGGGGAACAGGGTCATTACTGCACTTTGAAAAACCATCAGGCTTAAACACACACACACGCATTACGTTCACATGGACAATGTTACATTCATGCCTATACTCAGTGATGCGCTAATAAAATTACTTTCGTCTTCATAACCACTTTAGCCTTGGAAGCTCCCATCAGTCGAAGGACAAATACCCCCCTCCCTCCCTCCACACCACACACACCCACATACACACACAGGTAGAGCAATGAGCAGGGAGCGGTCCAGCCCTTCCATTAGCCAAATGAAGTGGCTCCCAAAGATGGATGACATGGCATCACCTCCACCACCAATCACAATATCACCCCTAAAAAACCTTCCACTAAAAGCCCCTTTAAATGGCCCCCACCCCACCCTGCCTCCCAGCCCAATGCTTACTGAACCAAATGGACGACGCGAATTTCTGGGCCCCACAAGCAGCACTTTTATTGCTTTGGTTATTTATCTCCTTAATGCAATTGAATTGGCTGGAGTGGATGCCTTTGGAGGCAGAGAGCTACTAAATCATGGTGGGTTGGGGTAATGCTTTGAATAAAAGAACTTTGGCTCCATAATGACAGCGGCAGTGAGAGGACAGCAGGATGTCTGCCTGTATTCAATACAGGTCCAAGCAGGGGGGAAGGCAGCAGGAAGCCTGAGGATGGCACCTCCTGCTGGAAGATTACACATTAAAGGATATTGTTTTATTGACATTCAAAACAGGATTTTATTTAACATTTTAAAAAATAACTTTTTTTCTACTATGTCCAGATGAAAAACTTGAAGACTTTAAATTTTCAATCTGAGAGCATGTCTGCTCTGAAATGGTTCACAAGCATTTAGAGGAGGTGGGAGATCCTTTGTCATTCTGATTATTGTTTCAATTCGTGGGACAGAGGCACAGGACTGTGAAATATGGCACAGTCCTGCACAGATCTGCTCACCCTATGCATAGTAGGAGCCTCTATACGCACTGCAGCCAGTATGACAGGGAAAAGAATAGCTTGCAGAGACAGACACAGGTGGTGTGACCCGGCCTTTAAACTCTCCTGTTTTGCTTGCTCTACGGGTTTTTGGTAGTATTTGGACCTGGGGGGTTAGATGACCATGGGAGGAAGTTGGTGTGGTGTTTGCTGAAAAAACAACAATTCTGGCAGAGAACACCACGTAATCTGTATAAGGTCCCAGTTTTTGAAAGTGCCTGTGATATTGCAGCACTGTTTAAGCCTAGGAGTAAATGTGGGCACCAGATGACATTTGAAGGGTTTATAAAGTGCTTTACAACTATTCCTTAATTAATAAGCAACTAGAAAAGCACTGGGAGAGCGCAAACCTCTGGAAAGCAGCACATTTTGGCCCTATAGCTAAAAATCACATAATCATTACCAGATTTCAATGAATTGTTCCTTGGCATTGTTCCTTGGTTAAAAAATAAAAAAACATTCATACATTTTCAAGTGATCCTGGTAACAAACCAAAAAAGTTCCCTAAAAGTAAAATACCTGCCGACATTTGAGTCCAATGCTGTCTCCTTCTGGTTTAGTGGGAGACTGCTTGGTCCACCAAACATCCCACCTCATAATGTTGGAGAAATTTTAAAAACATTCCTGTCCGTCCATAATTTTTCAAGCCATCCTATACACAGACAGACAGACAGACAGACAGACAGACAGACAGACAGACAGACAGACAGACAGACAGACAGAAAGAATCTCCTAAAATTTCTTTTTGGAGGAGGTAATAATCTAGAACAGGGGTCTTCAACGTTTTCCAGGCCAAGGACCCCCAAATTGATGGCAAGATGGAGCGGGGACCCCCTAATTAAACTAATCAAACTGCTCCTATAGTCACTCTATTAAATATTAGTATTGTAACGAAAGTAATTTCGCTCTGGGATTATTAAAGTATTTCTGATTCTTGGTTGATGGGACAGGTGTTGTGAATGATATGGTGCCCAGCTTAAAAGAGCTCCTGTGTGTTGCTGAATGTGTGCATTGATGACTGAAAGACATCTTCTGCCTCCATTTATCTGTTTACTACAGTGTGTTGAAGTCATGTTAATGTGGATTTAAAGACATTTCAATTAGTAGAAAAAAATCCCCATGCAGTACCTCCAAGGACCCCCTAGGGGTCATGGACCCCTGTTGAAGACCTGTGATCTAGAAGGTTACAGACATTGTAGTCTGGATCATTGCCAGTGATATCTGAGTTATTGTCTTTATGTTGTTCTGGATTATATCGGGATCCAACATGTTAGTGCTATTTGCCACATAACAATGCTTTAGATCAGCCAACACAATTTTACGCTAAAGATAATCTAAAAAGCATGGGTCATGTCCTTCTGTTGTGCTGTTTTTTATCTTATAGCTCTGCTAAGGATCCTATTTTTGTTTAGTTTTTTCTCTCATCCCAGGATTTTTGTAACCTATTGTTTATCAAGGTCCTCATGCGGTATTTTTTGACGGCAGGACGATCTTAGGAGGGTTAGACCTTGTTCTAAGATTTTTCCAATGATTGATATTAGCTCACGGTTCACTGAAATCTGAAAACCTTTTTAGGACGATAAATGTCAAAAAGTGTGTTTTTTATCTGTTCTTAAATTTGTGTAGAGAAAAGTCTTAAGTGTTGCTCTTTGTGATTCCAATCCACTTCTTGTTGTCAGACAGATTCTATTTATTTTAGTTCTAGAACTAATTAGGCCAGGATGTGGGTGGTAAAACCAAACCATAAAAGAAACCAGTTATTCAATTTTACAAAAAGTTTATCATATTTTTCTAAAGCATCAGGCAGATACCTTTTTATGGAAAAATGACATAATTATTTGAAGAAAATTTTTGTAGTTACATGGGCCACTATGTCTAATATTAAACGTTTTTGATGGGCTGAAATATGTAACCATGAAAAAAGGGATAAAAATGCTTAAATAGAACCTAACCTTATAAGAGGGCAGCAATTATCTGCAACGATCTCTCCCTTATAACACCTCATATGTGAACTTAATGTCTGAAATATCTTTTCAGGATATTGAGACGCCCACTGATGTCTGACTGGTTGTATTAGGTGTTTTAAATTATATTTACTTAAGGTCTGAGGTGCTTAAAGAACAGTCACACTGTTGATAATATGGTGATAATATAATTAATATGGTGACACATGCAGCACAGTGGAATATTTCTCATACTCTGTAGTTTACATGCCACTTTGTTTGACTGCAAACCTTAGAACATGGATGTATGAAAACGATGATTTTATTCCTGTTTGCTGTGGTATAATTTAGTCCTTCTGTTCTCTGTGTTTGCTCTTAGAAGGTCAGAGAAAAGCGTTTACTGGTGGAGGGATGCACCAATAAAACAGTCAGCGTTTTATAGGCGGCGGCAAGGCGCCGGGGTCTTTCAAGGTTTATGAGCGCGGAGGCCCTTAAAAGAAGCAGTGTTTAAGTGAGGTATTTACATAAAACACGCCAAGGTGTCTGTCATAAACAGATTCAGAACTATGGCAGAAATCTTGAAGAAAAACTTTTTTCTTCTGTTTTTTATGTAAAACAAAGATAGGCTGTATGGTAAAAAAAAAAAACAAACAAAAAAAACAGAAAAAATAAATTGAACATGTTAGCCACAGCGTGGAATAAAACCTAAAAATTTTTTATCTGATGCCGTATGCATTTTTTGCTTCAGCACAAACAGCTTTCATGTTGGTATGACCTCATCATTTGTTAACTTTTTTGAGTATTTTATTTTTTGTGTATTTTGTTCTTACAGCTTTTCAGTTTAGATTAATTTTCCTTCTGTACAGCAAAATAAGAAAAAATGCTCATACTAGCCATGTGAAGGTATGTACTTCACAGTTAAATAACAGTTACTAAGAGCACTCAATCCTTAAGGAATAATGCAGTCCCTAAGGAAGCAGGGGAGTGATGGGAGGATTCAGAGGCTGGGTGAATGGGGAGCACTGAGATGTGCTGGGACAGCAGTACCACCCCAATGTGAGTCATAGGACACACTGTCAACAGCCATCCAGCATCACACACTGACTCATTATGCTGAGAGAGAGAGAATGACAACAGAAGCCATGATCAAGGAAAATGGAAGGCATGTTTGTGACAGACAGACAGAAATAATGGACGTTAAAGCCCTGCAGTAATGACGAGACAAAAACCCTCAAATAATGAGAAAAACATTAACATCAAAATGGACCCTTTAAAGCAAAGCAATCCCGTTGTTTATAACGACACTCAGCTTTGCTAAACAGGAAAAAGCAGCCTTGTTCAATTTATCATATGTCTAAAAAGTGACAGTCTTCTAACCGAATTGGTTTGTTACCCAGACCTATGTGGTTGGATGCTTTGAATTGAAACTGATGTAGTGAGGTCAGGTAAATTAGTTTCCTCTCAAATTAATTCAGTAGATGAGTGAAAACATATGATCTGTGAAAACATACTTTTAGCATCTCTTGTAGCTATTCCTCAAATAAAAAGCTCTGAAATGATTTTCAGGTCTTATTTGAGTCATTCGGCATAGTTTAAGAATTCTTGGGTTGGATTTTGTTTATTCTGTTATGCTTGTGTCAGTTTATTTTGATATGGTTTGTACTTTTTTTCTGTTAACTCTATGTTCTTTCAATGTTATTTGATATAATTCACTGTGTCATCCCTCTTCAGCTGTCTCACATCTAGTTAATCAGTCTCGCCTGTTTCTCGTCAGCAACCATACCCCAATTTGATTCGATTACTTAAAGTGCTGGATTTTAGGATATAAAAGAATTAAGATTATACCTTTTCACATTTTGTGTCAGTATAAAATGTATGCTGTACAATGCAGCAGAACTGCTAAACAAACCTACTGTGGGGAAACCTTTAAACTAACTCTTTAGCATCTTTTGATATATTATATCTTCTTCTTTATAGAGGCTACCTGTTTGATCTGTGGACGGTTTTCTATCCTTGCAACAAAACTAGCAGCAGTAGTGGAGTTTAGAGATGCAATCCACTTCTTAAATCTATCTTTGCGCTCCTCTAATTTATTGAGAAGTTCCGCAATCAGACTTTCTCTCACTCTCAACTTGGTGGTCAGCTGCATATTTAGCATGCCTTCCCTGTAAATGCCTTTCCAAAATATTATTTTTATTTTTTGACAACCTCTCATTACAAAGCAAAAATGTGGGCAATCCTCAAGCATTTATAATGATAGCAAATTATTCGGTCTATTCTTGTTTGAATCCTCTTTTCTCATCAACTATCTTCCTTTTTTTCCCTTTGGGATCCATAGCCTGAGACACACCTGCAGCCTTGTTTGCACAAAACTGGTTCCAAGTTATGACCACTGATCTCTATGGCTATGATGCAAATTATTGTTTACATTTATTTATTATGCAAATGTTTACAGCATTGGAAAACATAATAAATTTTTCTTTAACCTCCTGCACACCATATTAAAACAACAACAACAAAAAAAAAATCGATTTTCATACTTTTTTGAAAAATCTTCAGGGAGCCACAAAGGGGACGGTAAAGAGCTGCATGCGGCTCCAGAGCCGTGGGCTGTAGACCCCCGCTCTAGGTCTTTGTGTAGATTTTTTAAAGTTATTTGATCTTGGTTATGTTTTAGTTTGTGATAGAAGGGCAACTTGTCCAGGGTTATTTCTGCTTCCAGCCCAGTGACACCTGGAGACGGATACCAGCCACACCGAGGCCCTGTAAGGACAAGTGTCTATAAGTCAGGGGTGTCAAACTCAAGAACTCCCAGAGGCCCTGAATCCTGCAATTCAGACATACCTCTTGTCCAACACACGTATCAAAATAGCTGAATTACCTCCTCAGTATGCAGTTTGATTCAGTTGTATTAAAGCAGAGACAAGTTGCAGGACACCTGCCCTCGATGATTAGAGTTTAACATCAGTGCTCTAGATGAAGGACGGATGGACTGGGTGACAAACGGACAGACTGGTTAGACCATTCCAAGCCATTCTTCTGTTAATTAGTCTCAATGTAATGGTGAAAAAAGAACAAAAAAAAAGTTTTCCATGAATAGAAAGGGAACAGTAGCGTATGATGCCTTCATGTTTCATGGGCATGGTGCTGTTTTGATAATTTTAAAACCATTTCTGTGACAGTTTACCTTTTAGATTCATGCTCCAACATGTTTAATTTCGTAATGGAGAATGTAACATTGTTTCTTACAAAGTTTTAAGCTACATCTAGATTTTTTTTTTTTTTTAGAAAAACAAATTGTCAGGAATCCAGTTTGTGTGGTCGGTTGTTTGTGTTTGTCTCTCCCTCCACCACCAGGTGGCGCCCTGTCCTCGTTGGTCCTCCCTGCACACCTGCGTCTCATTGGATCATTATCTGGAGGAGTACTTAAGCCATGGACTGTCACTACCTCGGGTCCAGAGTGTTTGCCAGTTTTGGGTACTCTAGCCAAGCTGAGTTTTGAAGAATCTACTGAGTCTTTGTTATTCGCTGAGCCTAACCTTGTGTTTTTGTCTTTGCCTTTTCAGCAGGAAGTCATCCTGCAAGCTGGATATTTGGCCTTCTCCCCCTGGAAGGATTGTTTGAGTCTCACACTGAGCAGGGGATTAAACTCCACAAGTACCGTTCAAGTCCTCCTGGATTTCCAAGTGACATTCCGCTCAAATACTCCTCTGGGTCCAACGAAAGTCTACCTGTCCACTCTCCAACGAGTCCCCTCTTCACTAGATCAACCCACACTGACTGGATTCGAAGTGAGAAAAGAATCCTCCCAAACGCGAGTCCCTCACTAGCATCATCCTTATGGCATCCAAGATTCCCATGGCCCCTGAACTAATCATTGTGATATCCTCTCCAGACCTTCTAGTTCCTGTTCACCAGCTCTGAGTTCCAGATCCAAATCCCTCTACCCTTACCGCAATAAACCTGTTTAATCTTTGCCTTGCTCTCTGAGTTGTTTCTCTGCATTGTGGGTCAGATCCTTAATTAAATCATGGCACAAATGCTGTCTTACAACCATTTTATTTGATCATTACATAGAAGACAACCAGTACTGGTCTAACGCTGCTCCAGCTTGTTTAATGCTGCCTTCAGCCCACGAATAACCTGTTTTTGTATCATCTCTGTTAATTTATAGGTAATCTATCCATGTATTACATTTCCCAATGGCCCCATATGATGTTGGGTGAGTTATAAGTTCACCTAGAGGAACCTTTTTTCACATGCTCGCTATAAATAATCGTATCTTCTAATAAAATTTTCCCATCATTTATTTCTTTAATCATGTATACAGCTGTCTAAAAAGAAATGCACCTCTGATCATTTACTTTAAATCAAAATGAACACAGTGTACTGTAACTACTTGGTTTTATGATATTTTGATTCTAAACAGCTAAATTTGAAATAATTTCATACTGTTGCTTGTTTCTAATATCTGCTACCTTTGGAAATAGTTGTAATACTCATCTCTGTTTTTAAAACAATTGTTTTTTCTTATTCATATACCCAAGAATGTATTTATTTATTACTGAACTAATATTTTTTTTCAGAGCACTGACTGTTTATACTTGGACTGGATACCTCTTGAAATAACTCAAGTGCTCTGAAGATCAGCAACACCCAAAGCAAAATACTTTGGAGGTTCCCAAAACAAGGGCAGCAGGAATCCAACAAACCTTCAGCTCCTACATAAAGGGTAAAGAGCTGCTCCATAAACCAAGAGCAGCATGAAATCCCTCGATTCCTCCTGAATCTGAGGTTTGGCAATCAGTCAGAGCTTCCTTTCCCATTTCTACATCATGTCTCTGTTGTTTTAGCACTAAATGACAGTCATAGTGGGATGATAAAGCTTTCCCCTGCACGGAAGAAAATGTCACATGAATAAAAAGCACTAATATGTCAGGTCATGTGTTATAAGAAAATGCAAGATTTTTGCATCTTTATGATAGTAGAATTAAAACATGAGTCAGCAACACTGGCACTCAAGAGTGGAAGGGAGAGTGCATTTAATTTAAAACTGCATCAAGAGGCCCACACACCACATGCCCCACTTAGATTTAGCCTTTAAAGCAGAATATAAATCTACATTGGTGGCTTGCAAAGTAGAAATAATAAGCCCATCAACTACTGCCAACAGACCACACAATTCACCAAATCAAAAGAGTTTGGCCATCAAGGATCTTATCCGTCAGCTACTATTAATATAATTAAAGTTGCATCCTCATTCATCTTACCAAGAAAATCACATATTATTCCAACCAGAGTCTAATGATGTTATGGATAAAAGGTTGGGATGAGATAATAAACTTCAAACTCAGGAAGAACAGGCTGTCAAAATGGCACAAAAAGCAAGAAAACCAGCTGACATCTTCTAGTATTTATAAATTATAAATGCTGCCAATCAACATTAGGAGGTCCAATTTTACTCATGTTTTGTCACTAGCATTTTAAAACCCCTGACTGTTCCAGGTAATGATGTCAAGAAGAAAGTAATTCTGCCACAAACCACCCATGACCAAATTCGCCTTCATAATATTTAGACAGAGAAGTGAAAAGAATAAAAGAAATTCCCAGTCTAGGAGGTTAAAGAGAGAAATTAAGGAAGGTCTGGGAATGAAAGGTTTACAAGGTTTTCCTTCAAAACAAAAACTACACACCCCAAACACTCGAACTGTGAAATACGCAGCAGGGAACTCATGGCTGCCTTAAAGTGTTTGGGGGAAAAAAATAAATAGATAAATAAAATAAAATATATATGTACCTACATATATTCATGTATATAAATGTTTAGGTAAATATTTTTTTATGAAACTATGCATTTTAAGCCATCTAAGCTGAACACTACAGGTCATTATGGATTACTTTCTTGTTTATCTCAGAAAATGAAACTATTTGAAAACTAAATGTTCTATTTATTTAGATATTTTTTATTGTTAACCTTTGCTTGATTATATAGGACAAGAGAGGCAATCTGTATGAGGAAATCTAAATCTGTAAGGGCAGCAGGGTGTTTTCTCCAGCACTGTACATGTTGGTAAGTTGAAGACTCAGACTTCGGTGTTGGTGTCGGTGGAGTTCCTGAGCTAAAGTCTGTCCCCTGGCCAAATAGGAAGCAGGACCATTAGGCCAGCAGAGCGGGAACCATTTATTTGCCATCTTTCTTGCTCTGGCTGTATTATCTTCTGTGATGCTATTTGTCTGAGAGCAGCCAAGTCGCTGGTGTGACAGGGTGGGGTGGAGATGAATGATGGGATCTGAGACATTCTCGGTTTTGCTTCACTGACGAACTGGGGCAGAAGCTGGCGGAATGAGTCAAGGAGAAGGGAAAAAGCAGGGATGGAGGCAGGGCAGGGAATGAATGCATGCTGGACTCACTGCCGTAGCAGACCTGCCAGGGGACACAATTTACATCACCTGTTGGCTGTGACTGATCAGAGGAGAGAGGTTAATGGTTTGTGTTAAAGGATGAAGTGATTGGGATGAGATAGAGAGTTTAAGTCAGACACAAAGAGAAAAACTGCATTTGCAAATGAATAAAAGAAATAAAGGCAGTCTAGATTAAAAAGATGCAGTGAGTAGAAGAATGGGGGGAAAAAATCAAGAAGTGCAGGAGACTCAGATAAAGACACAGTAAAGGAGTGTGAGCCGAATAAAAAGAGAAGGTCGCTGGTGAAGGCATGTGTGAGGAAAGAGACGAAGGGAATATATATTTGTCCCCTGATGGGAGTGTGTTAAGAGTCCATCTGAGGAAAAATGAGATCAGTAGCTGACTTAGTGATAGAGGAAGACTTTTCTGCCCTGTAGCTCGCACACTGACTCAATACCATCTCCTCCTGTGCCGCTGTGCTCACCCAACCTGCAGCACATGTATTCTGCAGGTTGGGTGAGTATTTTGGTGTATACCTGCACACATGAAAAAAAAAAAATGTTTTTACTCAGATTCCTGCACACATGAACCTCTCAAGCTAACATCTTCAACATGTTCAGTTTCCCGAACATTTCTATCACTGCACCAAGAAATATTTTCATCCTTGAAACATTTTGAACATAAGGGTTAGAGAGAGGTCAACCATGCAGTAAGCCCTAGTTTACGCATATCTTTTGTAGAGAGAAATGATAGAACAAAAAAGTATCCGTTCTAGTAAATAATTCTTATATGAAGTTTTTAAAAAAATCTATTAGCATCTTAGTTTAACATATGTCTCAAATTTGTTGTGCAATTGGGCTGACCAGAGATATTTTTAAGGGCACCATGGAGCAACAAAGCAAGACCAAAGCAAACCCTAGATCATAGTCTGCTGCAACACCCGTTGCAGGCGCAGCGGTGTCTCTTGCCCTCTTTCTATTAGTACCTAACCTTTTATTGACTTGAATATAAACAATACTCTGCAGTAAGTAAGGCAAAATTGAGAGGTCAAATGTGGACTGCAGGATCTGCAACATCCACCTCTGTCTTAAAACTGAGTGTTATTGCTTCATAGAAACACCAGTGATGTAATGTTGCCTTCTGTTTGTGATATCTTACCTACTTTGAATTAAGTAAAGTAAAGGTTAATAGCTGAAGTTAAAACTGTATAAGATAAGTAAAAAGGTTAAAAAGCTAAATTCAAAAGCACAAAAATTTTCTGTATCAGTATTCATTTTCTGGGGGTTATGTAACAGAAATTGTGATTCTGTCTCTATTGGTGTTTTATCAAATTTCTCTTTGGATTTTTTGAAACTATATTAGAGCAAGTGACATCCATTCAACCATCCATTTTCTGTCACGCTTTATCTTAGCTGGTGTTGCAAGGGGTGCTGGTGCACTGTCAATGGATGAGAGGCGGGGTACACCCTTGACAGTTCACCAGTCCTTTGCAGGGCAACACAGAGACAGACAGGAAAAACAGCCATTCACGCACAAACTCAAAGCGCAGGAAAATTTAGAAAAGCCAATTAACCTAACAGTCATGTTTTTGGACTGTGGGAGTAAGCCGGAGTACCCGGAGAGAACCCATGCATGCAGTGGGAGAACATGCAAGCTCTAATCAGTCAGAATCTGAAACCTAATCAGTCAGAATCTTGCTGCAAGGGAACAGTGCTACCCACTGTCCCACTGAGCCAGCCTGATAAACCAGACTAAATGTGAGATTAAATGTGTAATTTAGTCTGGCCCCAATGATTGAGACATCAGAAGATTGTTGATGAGACCAAGCCTTTGTCTTTTAAACCATGTCTGTGCCTATTGGCCAATGCTCTGATCAATGAGTGCAACTGACTCTGACAAAGTAAGCACAACAGAAAGCTGGTGGGGGAGTGTAAACAAAAAAACGGCAAATACGTCCTTTTTAAAAATTAATGAACGTAGAGCCTCTTCCTGCTCACGTTTCAACAAAGAACTCCAAGTCTAATCCTTCCTAAACTGAATCCAAAGCTGAGTCAAACGAGAACTGTTCAATAGCTGTTGCAATCTTCCTTGTTGTGCTTTCTCCAGGGTCGTGCAGCTTTGTCATCATGCCCTCAAAACCCCGCCCGCTTTGCATTCAAAAATTCAAAACACATCTCTGCGTTGTGATTGGCCAGGCAGTTCTAGGGCCTGAGGCATTGATCGATTCTAGACCACTCGCAGGCAAAAATGATTTTGGCTGCTGGCAGGTGTAGCTAGTTTACTAGGCTACCACTGAGCAGCCCGAGCAAGTGACAGTTTATGGTAATTACAATTACCTTTTTTAAGTTACAAAAGTTATAATTTTTTTTTTTTTTTTTGTCCTGTCCAGCATCATAGTAAGCAGAATGGTAGTCTGGTTGCTTTATTGTGTTGAAAGTTATAATTTCTTGTTCTGTTCTTCATTGGCAATCTTGATTTAAAATTTTGCATTTCAAAGTATTTGTCTAAGTGCTATATAAAGGGCTAAGCTATTGGTCTGTTCTTTATTTTGTTCCTCAGTACAACCAAATACACTCTCAATGTGAGTAGGATCGTTAATAGAAGGAAGCTCCAAAGCCGGCAGAAGTCACCACAGCACTAACTGTTGCTCAGTTGTTATCATACTGAATAAAAGGAAAGAGCCAGAATAGACTGTGGGCAGCTAGACGAAGACCCATCTAAGTGAAGCCATGGAGCAATATCAAAGAATATGAGCCAGGGGACATGTGAGGGTTTCATGTAACTGTTACTAATGAAAAGGCCTGAAATGCAAGAAGAACCAAACTGAACCGCTCTAAGATGATATTAGTGAAAATGGGGGCATAACTTCAAGTCTCAGGGGACCACAGTCCTGTATGCTGTAGATGCATTAAGGGTTCATTGGTGTATTACCAGGCCTTTCAGAACTTGATCTCATATTGAAGAGGCAGCTTATCCATAATATTGTTTTGTTTTATTGGACCAGGGACACATATTAAAGTGGCAGGACACTGTTTTGACACCCCTTGGTTAAAAGCAGGCTACACCCTAGATAGGTAGTCAATCATGTATACACCTGCACCAGGGGTGGGCAATTCCACATCCTGCAACTTTTTAGGTGTGCCTCTGGTTCATCAAACGGTAATCGAGTAATTAGCTGATTGAGAAGACTTTGTGTCAGGGTTTGGTTGTGGTTTGAGGACCCAAATGCAGAGGCAGGGAGGCATAGCTGAGTTTCTTGTGGATTTAATTAAAAGTTAACAGACAGCTGAGGCAGGAATCCAAAAATCAAACATGAAAAAAGTCAAACAAACCAGAAACCATGGAGACATCAGAGGAAAACACTCACGACGAGGAAGACACAGTGAGACGGAGTTGGAGGAAGTTAGACGAGGAACCAGCACTGAGGAACTGCACAAGGAGTGTATTTATGGGAGACTGAACAAAGAGAAGACTAACAAGCAGATTGGGAGCAGGTGTGAACAGAGCAGAACAGGAATGGAGCTAGGGAAAAAGGAGAACACAAGAGGGCAACAGATAAAAAGCTGAAAACTGAAATATAACCAGAAAACACAAAAAAATAAAAGCTTAAACCAATAAAACTAGAAAACATGGAGCAAAGTAAAATTCAGGTGTGTTGGACCAAGGACGCACCATGTTTTTTTTTTTTTTTTTTTTTTTTGTTATTTCTCCCACAGTGTTTACATTTGATCACTCCTGCACTTTATAGAATGGAAATGTTAATTTCTCTGCCAAGCGGCTGCTCATTCATTCACTGTCTGAAAGCTCTAAAAAAACAACATTTCGTTTTGTATACACTCTGCGTATACAAAATGACAATAAAGAATGTCATTTGATTATTTTTGAAAGTAAGCAGATGGGAAATGGAATTGGAGAGAGGGGGAACACATGCGGTAAAGGTCAACAGGGTGGTAGTCGTACCTGCTACAGCCATGTTGAGGCCGGAGGCCTGGGTATATGGGTCACAGACTTAAACCCTGCAACACCTCTGCACCATAAATGTGTTTTTAAACTGTAATAGAAAAATTTCACCCGAAAAATCATGTCAAAACCTCAGAAAAAGAATTCAGTCCATATTATCTGAGGACAAACCCATCTCTCTGTGCAACACTGGTGCTCCTAATTCTTCCCTTTGTGGAGGATTTTGTTTTAGAGGTAAAGATTTAAAACATTAAGTATTTTAACCTTAGAAAAGTATATTAATATCTTTTTATACCATAAAACTACAGTATGCTACTTTTTCTCAGATATTCCTCTCTCAAAGTCTTAGACTAGCAGATAATATTTCGATATAGTGTATTAAAAGCGGTTTCTGCTTTGTTCAACCTGCCACATTTATGTTTGTAGTCCACCTTGAAATGTACTGGCAGCTAAGCCAGCACTTCGGGGATACAAAATCTAAAACCCCACTAAACAAGTTGGTCTGCTTAACACACACTTCCATTACAACATAACACAACAATGCTCCTCCCTGCCCGGTGCTGAGTGTGCCAGAGGGGAACGAGACGAGGGAGGAGAGGACGGAGAGTCATAAGGGAGGCAGATTAGAGAGCCTAGAGGCCTCCAGGGAGGAGACAGAAGAATAAAAAGAGGAAGATGAAACACGTCAGGAGTGCAGAAGAGGAGGTAGCTGTTGGTTAATAGCATCTGGGTGAGATTATACCACTGCTGGGTTTACCTGATTGCAATACAGAGCTGGAGGATGATCCAAAAAAAACACACACACATACACACTGACGGCACAGGAGTCCAGGAGGAAAAAGAGGCAAAGCAACAGCTGCAACAGTCTGCACAGATGCGAACATCATGGGGGAGTGTTTGAAATATATACCTTTGGATTAAATAAGCCAATGATTCTAAATGTTATGTCGCAAACGTCCTAATATGATTGCAAAAACAACTCCAAGGATAAATGATCAACAAATAATTTTCATTGAAATTCTTTACAACTTCCAAGTAAAGCTAATTTCTAAACAGTTGAAATAAAGTAGCATACCCATACATTTACAGTGATATTCCTAACAAGTGTAAAAAACTTTACTCTCTGCAACCAATAAGCTACATACGACTAGGGCCCAAGGAAATAAGATTTTTCTTACTGATTCTGATTTTTATGGTATTGTTTTCCACATTTCATAAAAAAAATCATTACATACATTATTTTTAACATAAAAAGTATTGAGTTAGATTTTAATGCATAATATCCTAGCACAAAAATATAAAAAATAAATCATTTTTACTGGAATTTATACATCTTGTAAAACGCTAAAGAACTAACTGGTCAGTTATATCCAATTATTGTAATACAAAACATTGTTTTTTCATAATAGTTTTTTAAAATAGAAATATATAAAAGAGCTTTAAAATGTTTCATTTAACATTAAATTTGCTTTAAGGGATTTTGCATCAGATGTTTGCTAGTGTAGCTAAATTGATATTATAGTTTCCTCTGTTTTTTTCTGGACTTGCTGATAATTTGTCTCGTATTTTATTTTTTATTTAATTATTTTTTATTTTAATTTATTTTCTTGTGCTTGATAAGTGATGGTTTAAAAAAAAGGGTTGATTGGATTCTAAAATATAAAATTTGATGATTACACAAAAAACATAAAAAAAAAATTAGCTTTAAGTGCTTTTAACAAATAATTTTTGACAAAACCTTTGTGCCTTTGTGTTTCTATTGTTCTTTTTTATTTTCTGTCTCACAGAGCTCATCCTTACTTCTTTCCTTTTTAAGGCCGACTTCACACTGATTATGTTCAGTGTCCACTCCATCATTCCATGCTAAATTTGCCATGCAGCAATTACTACTGCCAGCATAAAGGATCAATCCAGGCGTAACTTATTCCTTTAAAATGAACTGCTTTACTCTACATGTGTCTTACTTCCTGTCCAGCTCATCTGATTTTTAGAAAGTTAATCATATTGATGTGTCAAACAAAAAAAAGACTTGATGTGCTATTCTGGTGGATCATGGAGGGGACCTGTCTGTCACAATTTGGTCCTGCTGCAGTGCAACAAACCAATGGGAAATAATTGCATCGACTAGAATAGCTTTTATTTGTGAGAGAGGATGCACCGATGACAGAGGCGATATGAATGAAGGGTGAGTCTGAATCTCTGAGTTGTCTTCCTACTAAAAGTCCTACATAAATAAACTTGCTTTGACTATCTTCTATTGAATACAACCCCTTGTTTTAGCCATCAGAAGTGCTATGATATGGTATAGGAATTGGTGGCATCGAGACATGTGAAGGTAAGTGTTTTTCTTTGGGGAAGGAAGAATACATTATGTTTCATAACAAATTATTTTTAAAGACATTGTTTAATCCTAAATACATATAGGATTCTTTGAAAAGCTTAAAAGGGCCTAAAATATGATTAATAATTTACCTTTGAATTAATAAAGCATACATTTATTACTGGTAATTTGATTATTTTGGAAAAATACACTATTTTTGAAGTTTTATATGTTAGATTCCACCATTCAGTCTGTTGCAGATAATTAATTGGGTTCCTGCTTTGAAAATATTTTAAATGTGGTCTGCATGTTGGGATCATAACTGGGATCTTTAACAACATAAGATGCCTTATTTCTCCAAAGCTGTTCCTTCACTTAAGGCTTTTCTGGTTCCAGAGCAATCAAGAGTCTCGTGTAACACACAGCCTCTCCTCGATCACGCTTTCCTCTTGATCTATGATTCATGCTTTGATTGGAGCATACGAGACTCCGTCACTAGTTGGGTCTCAGAAATATCCGGGCCTTCCAGGACAAACAGGGGACCGAAGGTAATTAATCACCACTGTCTAAGTTTTTCTGTTATCACCCAAGCTTTAATATTTCATGAATA
This sequence comes from Cyprinodon variegatus, assembly GCF_000732505.1. Lineage (NCBI taxonomy): Eukaryota > Metazoa > Chordata > Actinopteri > Cyprinodontiformes > Cyprinodontidae > Cyprinodon > Cyprinodon variegatus. Next base: position 33,302 of record NW_015150968.1, on the reverse strand, counting down.
CAATAAAGATCTGCTAAGTGAAATGACCTCCATGCTCTGGCTGATTTTTAAAACTGAAATGATAAACAAAAACAGGCAATAACTTTTACAATATTCTAAAAGGATTTTTTTTTTTTTTTACTTTCTTGACTTCTACCATAAATCTCTGGGGTTTTGTTTTCCAGACAAGGCGGAGCCATCTGAGGACATCGTCTCCTTCATCTTGCAGAAATGGGGATGAATATTTCTAAAGATTTCCTCATATTTTATTACTAAGTTCCAGCCCTACTTTTGGCTGTTCCATTTCCTGTAAATGCCTTACTGATGAACAAAACACATCATCATGCATTGTGAATCAATCCCCCTGTTAGTAATCTGATTGGGTTGGGTCCTTTATTAGGTTAATCATATTTTTTATTTCACTATATCTTCAGTGAAAAAGGGAATTTGAGTTTCTCACTGAAGAGAGAGAGAAAGTACAGAGTCGATTAGTCATTTTCGGTGAACATCATTTGTATTAATAACAAGTGGGACTGCGCTTACAGCTGCGCCTCAGCTCATGTCCCTGTGATGAATGCTTTATTGGTTGGTGTCCAATATTTCTTGAATATTATTATTAGTGTACGTACTGTATATTGATTTCCTGCAGTCATGGGTTTCATTGCTTATGGCAGTCTTTTTTGATCCATACAGAAGTGAGAGGGAAATAATTTAGTCCTGAAAGAAGTTAACATAGTTACGTTCACATGAGCACAGTATGTCCCTGCAGGGCCTTTTACCAGGGACGCGCTGCGGTGAGAAACAGCAGCAGTCCAAAACATCAATATACAAACTTGTTTCTGTCTGCATACACTTCAGTTGGTGAAATTGCTACACGGCCTACGGGAATCCTTCAGTGGGGTCCCTGCAGAGCCACAGCTGGATACGGCTGTTAGTAGGGGAGGGGGGCAGATGCACTGTGTGAAGGAAAAAGTAGGAGGTGGAGGACAGTCAGTCAAAAGTTAGGAAATGTGCACTCTGAATAATCAACGCTCAAATCAATTTGTTCAACGTCCAAGAGAAGTGGGTGGACTACAGAGGAATGTGTTGAGTGGGCGGTCGCTCGGTGCGTCCAAGTCCATATCTCAGACAAACATGCAACAGCCGGAGAGGCTGACGGAGTGTGGAAAGAGATGGCCAGGAGGGATGGGACCGAGCAGAGGGACCCACTCGCAGCAACACGAAACTTCACAGGAAGCCTTTCTTCTTTCTCTCATCCCACTAATTTTTAGATAGACGCTGCCATGCACATATATTTCCATATTTCTTTCTAAATCGAAAAGTCCTCTAAGTTCTTTTAGACTTTCTGCTTTGTATCAACTACATGTTTAACCCTCTAACATAAAAAAACTACCAGTGGAATATAGTATGATAGAAAGATTGCACTATTTAAGGTCCATTAGAATTTCCGAAAATATTAATTAAGGGATGCATAGCTATACAATGAGGGGCAGGCTATATTGCTCTTTGTCTTAATGTGGCTAATAACATTCAGTTTTAGAGTTAACCTATATTTTTATTGTACTTAGTAAAATTGCTGCATGATTGCATGACAAATATTTTGAGAATTCTTCTACAAACCTGGTAGAACACCTTTGTATCTCCTTAAAATTGTCTATGAATTTTAAGTTTGTTATATTCTCCAAGAGAATATTGGAAGTGGTAAGAACAACTACAGAGGTTGTTTTGCATCTGATTAGATACTTGATGAGAAACCTCCCTGCCAAACTAATAGAAGGTCTCATCTACTGTAGCTTATGTTGCATCCATTAAAGACAAAACAACAGGGGGCCTTAGTGCATTGATGGAGGAGGAGATTCTTTAATGTCTGGGGCAAATGTTCATGTTTGTCAGCTTGCTGATTATCAAAAATATCCATTATGTTACAGTTAACTAATATCAATATTTCTGCAACGTGTTTAATGCCACAAGAAAAAAGTTTAGCCTAGAGCAGGCCTGCCCAAAGTCGGCCCTCGAGGGCCATGGTCCTGCAGGTTTTAGAGGCACAACTGATTTCCATTGATAGCAGATTGAAAAGCTTTTGCTTAACTGCAAGCATCAGAATCAGCTCTATCCTCTAAAACCTTTAGTACAGTGGTCTACAAAGACCGCATTTGTCCGAAAGAATGTGTCCAGAACGATCAGTGAGAACTTTCCAGATATCTTGGCCAGTTTTCTTTTATCCACTGTTTTATTTATTTGATAGATTTGAAGACTCTGTTGTGCCCATGTATTACCACCCTGGTGTTGTTGAATGTTGAATTTGCTTTACTATTTCCACAGTTTTCTTTTCTCATGTTCTCAGTGTTATTTTTGTGAAGTGCACCCGTTCCTCACCCTGCAAATGTCGCACAACATAAAGACGGCATCTCTTGGTGTCTCCAGCCTTTGTTTTCCCCTTTCCCTTAAAATCTAACAAAGGTCGTTATGTCCAAACCTTTCACGTGAACTTTAAACCGCTGGACAAATGTTATGATCATTTTCCCTGTGTTTATTTTAAACATCTTATCTGGTCCAATGACTTCTTCCTCAAGGAGGGAAACTTCAGCCTTTTGACTAATTTTTCTGTGGATAAGGATAGAGTTTTACCTGCTTCATCCAGGATCTTAACTTATTTTATTGCTTATGTTCTGTTCTAGGCTGTATACGGGTAAAGCAACAATGATCACAGTCATTTATGCCAATTTTAATAAACTACTGTTGACCATAAATTTATTTACATGAGCATTACAAATAATCATTTCAAAAAACAAGTAGTATGCTTTCTAAAAGGCCAGGTTTCAAAACTGCAGTCTCGGAGGTCAGAGGACAGGCAGGAGATAAAAACCGAGCAGATGAGGGAAGGCAGGATAGTCCAGAGGAAAAAGCCAAAGCCGGTGTCCAGGATGTGCTCTGGAGTAAGAGCCAGGGGAACATAAGTCTCAAGAGGTACCGAAGGGAAATCCAGGACGTTGTCAGGAATCAGTTCCAGGTATGGTACACAGGCAGAATCCAGCAGGAGTCCGCAGACAGGTCAGGCAACCAGATCAGAATGGAGACAGGCAGACACAGAGGTCCGGAGGCAGAACGGGTCCGGATCAGGCAATCAGAAACACTTGGGAATGCTAGAGAACTCTCACCAAAAGCTAGAATAATCTGGCATTGATGACTGGTCTGAAGGCTGGTTAAATAGAGGCTGAAGGAGGTGGATCAGATGGGCGGTAATAAGAACTGGGGGGAGCTAGGCAGGTGAATGAAATGAGTAATTACTGTAGGTCAGTCATCAGTGCCAAGATCATGACATAAGAACTTGTTATACTCAAGTTAAGGATATTCATATGTCTAATGCTTAGCTAATGATAAGCTATCCCTAGTCAATTCTTCTGTAACCAATTTGGGGAAACATTTTGTACAGATTTTAGGGTTCATATTTGAGGTAATGACCTGCTTTAGTACTTGTGACAGAGTCAGAAATGGGGACATGGAGGATTGGGCTATGTAAGGAGAAATGGGTTCTGCCTCTGGGTTCTGCTTTCCTTCATTAAATGATTCTGAAGCTTTAAGTGCACAATTCTAAAGGGATGTGCTTGTCAGCTGATTTTGTTAAGGTCACATGTTGTTTGCACGCAAAAGTATCACTTAAAGCTAATTCAGCACATGTGGTGGGTGGAATAGATTTTAAAATAGTGACATACCTCCCATCCTTTCTTTTTCAGACTCTGAGTCATTACTGCAGCTAATTATGCACACAGGATTTTTTTTTAGTGAGATAAAATGTAAGTAAAATAACTTTTTTCTAAGTACTACTAGAGCTGTGTGTGGCAGATGTGACATGGCCGTTATCTCCTTGTCCCCCTTTAGGGTCCCTGGAAATCAAGATTTCCATTATTTTATAATCTTTGGTCAAAAGGTGTTTTAAACCAAGAAATATTGTCTTCTTGACCTATTTCTTTAAAGAACCTGTTTCAGGTAATAGCTTTTGCTTTACATATTTTCTCTCTTGCCAGTGAACAACTGCACATTCCTTATTCTGTATAGAGGTAATTTCCAGGTGTGATCTGTCTATCCAGACATTACATTATCATTCCTCAGCAGAGCAGGGAAAATGTATTTGCTCCGTTACAGATTAGTTTTCGCATAGGTTTTATGTCATCAAGAAAATTTAAGCTAACTCAAATCAGTTGAAACACTAACCTAAACCGTTTCAAAACTACAGCTTTCCAAATCCTTTATCATCCAATGTTTTTTTAATCTATCAAATCCATCTATTTTTATCTATCAAAAAACACATCTTGTAACCTTTAAATGCTTTATGTGTCCAGAAAACCAAAATCAAATGAATGAATCCTAGCGTCTGCAGAGCTGATGATGGAATGATCCGTTTAAATTGGGTTTGTTAGAGGAGGGACTCTTCTAAAATTTGCAGGAAAACAGCTTGTGAAGATTGAACAGCCCTCTTTTGGGGTCTTATCTGCCCAAAATGTCCATTTTGAGATCGTCTAGCCCATAAGTCAATGGAAAGTCCTCACAAGGATAATGTGACACATATATTTGTGCATGTGTGTGGGATTAATTTACTTCCTTGTTAATAATAGAGGTGCTCAATTGAAAATAAATGTTATTATTTTTATTTTCATGGCCTCACTTTGGATGGCTCTCTTGCCCCCCTGGGGCAAGATCCACTTAAGGCGGACTTGTACCTGCTGCTCCCAGTGGCTCCGCCGTTGTGATGGCGGGGGGATTTCCTGGGGCCCATGGCCGGATCCACTTAGGGTGGACTCGTCCCCGCAGCTCCCAGTGGCTCCAGCGTTGTGGTGGCTGGGGGATTTCCTCAGGGTCGTCTCTCCTCCTTCCTTGGTAGGGGGTCAGATTTCCTGGGTTGGCCCGTTCTGGGCACCTTTGCTCTCAGTGTATTCTCATTATGAGTTCGTATGAAATCGTACGAAAAGTTATGCACCGTAATTTCGTACGTTTTGGGTTTTTTTTTCGTCGTATGCGCATGCGCATCTGACGCACCATTCACGAATATAGAATATAAATTACAATTAGCCCTAACCCTGACCCTAACCCTAAGATATAAAACAGCAAGCAACGTAATTAGAGACATGAATAAGTGATGATTGCACTGTTTTTCCCATTTTTACATCCGTCCGCGGATCTGCTTTTTTTTTCTGTCTGCCAGCGCATGTGCACTGATATGGTTTTTTGAGGAAAAACGTCCAAAACGTACGAAATAGTGTGCATAACTTTTCGTACGATTTCATACGAACTGATAATGAGAATATGTTGTTGCTCTTGGGGTCCCTTTGGGCGTCTGGGGCTTTAGGTCTCCCGGCGCTCGCCTCGGTGCTCTGGAGGGGTGCGTCTTCAGATCTTCACAACCACTATTGAGCATTTTTCCTTTGGATAAACTTAAAAAGCACAATTGCACACTCACAAACAACTACTTGGTTCCAGGTACTTAGAGATTCACTTCCATACAGAAAGCACATGTTCTTATCTTAGGCTACCACAATATACATGTCAGACTAAATAATACTACTCATACTTAAGTGATAGTATCAAGGTGTTACTTTATTGTATCTGTTATAGTTTATACTATATCTGTTGGTTGTGCTGTTCTTTTTACTTCTCTTTGCAGGTGATGAAGCAGACTGAAGATTTTTTATCGTGATCTCCCTTTTATCTCCTCTTTCTTTCATCTTTTCTCCTTGTAATACCCTCTGTAATATTCCTTTAAGAAGGATATTACTTAAGCTTTAAGAATATTTGCTGTTACATTTCTATAAACAAATTTCTCATTCCATCTAGCTACCAAGACAACATATTTTGTTAACCTTTGATATTAGCTTTATTCTGTCATAAAAAATGCCTTTCAGGGAAAATTTACCAGATACAATGGATAATAAATCTTAGAGATTTGCCCCGAACAGATCATAGAGGGCCTGCAGGCAGCAGCTGGTCCACTGCGCCCTGCTCAATAAAGGCGGTCATTTTATGCCCCCCGCCTATCGGCATTTTGGTTTTAATACTCTTTTCTTCACTATGCCTCTGGACCCATCTTTGCTCTGTTTTTTTCAGTATCACTTTTTTTACACCTGCATTTAAATTATTATTTTTCTCCCCATAATACTAAACCGATTATTGTCTCCTTTGTAGTACCATTTTCTACTGAGGTGCTGGTCTAACTTGGGAGAAAGACAGATGTGCTAATCAAATTTCCATGCATTCTTATTCTTACAAATTAGTTTTCATGTAAAGTAAATTAGGAACCCTAATTCTGCACCCCTCAACAACAACAATAATATAACAACAACAAACAAACAAAAAATGGTGCCTTACAAATTACAGAAAATTAAAACATGATCCAGACTTCACTTGGTATTATTGGGAAACATACAAAATGCGCCTTTGGGGGATTTAGAGAGATAAAAACAAAGACAGAGACGAAAACTAGCTTTGTTTATTACACAATGTGTTTTTTTCACTGCAGAAAAAAAGTAAAAGATTGCAATGAAAGTGTGGGAGAGACTGCTGTAGAAGATAAAATTATCTGGACCCAGACCAAAAAAAAAAGGACATATAGGTAAAGAAGAGATGAAATGTGAGTGGCAGGTGACTATGCAGGACCATCTGGGCTCAGACAGTTCAGATCCACTGACATTTACAGAGTGGCCGATCGCTCTTTGCCATTCTCTACTTGAAAAGTTCAAACGCACAAAGATCCACAGAGGAAAATGCTACGCTGTGTGGATTAACACCCTCTCTCACATCTCTCCCCTGCATCCTGTGCGTGCTGCAGCTGTCACTCTGTGCGATTTATTTTGTTTGGTCTGGTTTAAGGTCTGTCCCTCATGTCCTCCCATATGTCCTACCACATAAAAAACAAACTCATATTGTATAGGAGTATTTGCTACCTGCGGGGTTCAAAATGTGTGATAATTCAAAGTGAAAGAAGATTACAGGGTGAGATTAAAGCTCATTATGTATTATTTCTATGTTACATTAACATCCTAAATCAGTGGTGATCAAGTTTTGATTTGAGTTACTTTTGGATGCATCCTCTCTCCAACAGAACTGAACTAAATTAATGTTTGGTTACCAGGCCTCTGCAGAGCTAGAAGACTTAATGATGTAACTTATTCTGTTCGAATAATTTCCATCTGAAATCTAATTTTTGAGTCCTCTGATATTGCAATTGGAATTTAATTTCATTTTCTGGTGTTAATATCACTTCAAATTTTCTGTTGTTTTCCACTTTATGCCCTATAAAGTTTTTACGTTTTTATAGATGGGATGTAGAAATGATATAGCTTCGTAAACATATTTCTTTTCCAAAACTAGCTTTTAAAAGGGTGTCATATCAGTAGATTCATAAATATATGTGATTCATATTCAGGTGTGTTAAAATGGCATAAAAATGTATATTTTGGCAAAAGTATGCGGCTGCAAAATATTTGCTGCAAAGGAAGTGTTACTTACTGTGCTGCAGCACTGATGCTTTCCCACAGGGAGGTTCTGGGTTTGAACTTTAGCCTGAGGCCTTAAGGTTTCATAATCTCCACACAGCAGTCGTCAGACTTTAATATTGGAGGAAACATCCAGCAGATATTTTCTTCTCTCTCAAGAATAGAACAGTTTTAAATATCACCGAGGATAGCACTCGCAATCTGCTAATCATGCACATGAATCGAAACAATAATAAAAAAAAGAATGAAAGCCTTCACGTTTCACCTTTATTTTTAAAAAATGGTAAACGGTCTGTAGTTTATGAGGTTTCCAAAGATTTTCAAACTACATTCGGCCAACATATAATCAGCCCCACAGAGCCTAACATCGCCACACCAGCCAATAGCAGAAAGTGTCTCGCAGAAGGATACAATGACTGAGATGTTAGATCGGGGGCTTGAACCCGCAACCCACCGGTTATGGAACCCTGCCTTCTGAGCCACAGTTGCTCCCCAACATTGCCCTCTGTAAAGGTATAGCGGAGGACTTTTTCGAATTTTTGAAAATATCTGCCCTTTCCACTTAAAAAAAAAAAGAAATGTACATAAACAACCCTGTACCAACTCCCGAGAGGGAACGCCTATTGGATGTGTGCGAGAGCATGCATGAGCCCATTTATACTTGCGCACACGCTCTGTTTGAAAGTTGCTGTTTGTATCGCTAATACAGGCTTACTTTCCAAAAGAAGATTTGCAATTATTCCACTATGCCAGACTCACCACCAGTAAGTGAAAATGGGGACGAGCACATAGGAGAGCCTTAGATAAACATATCACCAGAATGATTGACAATCAGGAGGACCAGTTATTTTGATGATCCAACTGGAAAAAGATCATCATTCACCATACCTTTAACGTACACAGTCACAGCTTTTTCCATTAGCGACTATAGCAGTCCAACAAAAGAGGCCTGTATAAGTAGACATTGGAACAGATTGTGAAATTATGTTAATAGATTCTAAGAATTTAGAAAGTATTTGCTCTGTCATATTACTCTTTTTAAAATAAAGATTTACCTGTATCAAATCAGTCACGGTAAAGGGCTTAGCATTATAGTTAGGGCTATATGATGTTTCTTAATTTTGCTTGATTTGATAGAATTTCGCTACCGAAATAATCAAAATAAAAGCCTAAGATAGACCCAGAATTCCCATAGTAGAATTCTACTCAAACTTAAGGCATTGTTTTTCATGTTCATAAAACTCTTCAATATATAATTGTGTTTATATTTGTATTACAAAAGCACATAAAACTATATAATACCCTGAACTTCAGTCATTGACAAACGCTGCATTATGGACAGTAATATATACCTAGATATCAGAAATGTTTTGAAAAGTCATATCCCATTTACTGATTAGAATTATATTGCTATATATATTGATATTGAATTATTATCTGCCCCAAATCAAAGGAACATTTTATTAGAGAAAGCAAAGCATAATGTTTTTTAAAGACAATAACAGAAAAGAATAACATTGGACATCCTGTTTTATATCAACGGAGAAAATAAACTGAACGCATAAAAGTATTGACATGGGGAGAAACCTCTGAGAGCACCTTGTTCAGATAACTCAAGAATAATTTTATCTGCTTTAACTGATTATCAGGCAAGCTTTTGTGCTTGAACTTTCACCAACCAACTCAGATGCACCAAAGTGAATCTTTCTGCAGAGATGATAGTCGGCCTGCCCTGTTCGTCACCTCTTAATCAGACAGTTGGCACTGGCTGTCCAGAATTGGATCAACCTTTGTGACCCTTGCTTCTACTCTTCTTCCAGAGGTCATTCTCACATCTCTGCACCGTCTCTGAGGCAGCTGTAGACTCTCCTGTATGAAATCTAATTTTTCCTTTTCCTTTTGGTTTTAACTCTTGCTGGCTTCTTTTATTAACACAGATATGATCTTTCACATTTCATGCTTGAATTACAGGAGCCTCCCTTCCCTTCCCCCATTTCTGGTCTGTGCCAGAGTTTTGCCTTTCACATTTTAGTCGCATTTATTCATAGTTTATTATGTATTGGTCAATAATATTGAAACCTATACTTTTGATGCCTGATTGAGAAACAAGCTGTTCTTTGAAGCTCAGGTACACAGCGCTTGTGAGCTTAGTAACCTTGATTGGATTCGATTGCAGGACAGCTGCAGTGTAAACAACACTGATTGCACATTGTCTGCAGGAACTCTTACTTAGTGTCCAAGATTAGGGTCTGTGTCTCTGTCCGAGAGCTGTAAACAATGATAATCAAGAAATGGAATAAACAAACCAAACAGCCAGAAAGTTTTTCTGAGATGATTATAGAGCGTGACTTTAACGCCATATAAGACTGCCTTTGATTACAGCACACATTTCAGAAATATAGGGTAACCACATTTAGTTCAGTCTGTTCATGCATTTATAATTAATATGTGGGCTTTAAATAGTGACTCAAGATCTGAACCAATGTAAAAGATTTTCTTAAGGTGATCAGTAATCATGATGGGTTTAAGATTTAACTTTTACAATTGTCTATTTAAGATAATGCCACCAATTTTGGGAGCCCCCCACCCTTGAAAATCCAAAGACAACATTATCATATAACATCAACAGTCATATGTCTTAAAAACAAACATGTTCTCACTGTAAATTCTCATTTTGCTGGAGCTTTGATTTTGAGTCTTTCTAATAAAATTTGTGTTTGTCTTTTCATCATTTACCTAATGTTCTCTCCCCCAAACACCTCACATCTAGACACTGGTTTTTAGGCTAAATCTGATCGGTCCATCATAATCTTGATTAAGTCCAGAAATAGTTGAGGCAAATTGGGCTGTGTTTGGTCCGTCTTTTCAATGATCTGAAAAAAAGAGCTTGAGACAAATTTTGGCTCACTGGGCTAAACGTTGCCATACTATTTTACATTGTTGTGTTCTAATCAGAACATAGAGTCCTTTGTTCTGCTTCTGAGCATAAACAGGCTTTTGGTTTAGTTTTGTTTTTTATTTAAACTAAAGTTTGTGCATCAGGACTATAACTTACAGGAAAGCCTTGCATGTGACACTTTTCACATCCATTGGACACAACAGACTAGAGTTGAACAGAATACAGACATGAGGTAGATTAAGAGGGAAGCTCTTTGTGTTGTTCTTGGAGTGTTATTGCAGCTTCAAAATATGTCCAGCAAAACTTCCTTTTTACAAAATCATTCCTTTTTAGCCACATGGGTTTGATAACCGTATCTCCACTGCACAGTGGTTAATGTGAGTTTACACACTGATTCTAATGATTATGGTTCCCTGCCATGTTGGCAGTGAAGCTGCATCATGTTTACTGTAGTTGCTAGGTTTACATGGAAAACTCACAAATCAGGCTAAAAATTTGTCGTCAAAATGCCAGTCAGAATATTCTGATCTGATTCTGTAGAATCATCAGGTAATTGATAGGTGTAGATTATAAAGAGGAGTGGATTATGCCAATTCATGGTCCAATTGGAATGCATTTATGTGCTTGTTAGGTCTACGTTCTTCTGAATTAAGCAAGCATAGCATTTCTGCTATGAGAGGCTAGAAACTAGTTAGAATATTTGTAAGATACATCGGATGTAGGAGTTTGCCCTGAACTCAAAGGGTTAATGGTTCAAGCCTTCGGGTTTCAGTGTTGTTGTGTCCTTGGGCCAAACACTTCACCTGCATTGCCTACTGAGGGTGGTCCTAAGGACAGGTGGCACCGCTGTACGGCAGCTTGGCTTCTGGCAGTGAGCCCCAGGGCAGCTGTGGCTACAATGTAGTTTTCCACCATCAGTGTGTTCTGAACCCACCTTTTTAGGAAAGCTTTTAATTGAACTTTTCCCCCTTATCTTAATTATTTAATCTTTTCTTTTACATTTTTATTTCTCATGCTCTCCATGTATTTTTTTATTTGTATTTTTTTGTATTTAGCACTTACCTGTTTTACTATGTAGCACTTTAGGATTTGTTTAATATAAAGTGGTTTATTATTATTATTATTATTATTATTATTATTATTATTAATGATAATAATAATATGCCATGTAATTGTTTCTATGAGATAGTCTGCTGAGTCATGTATGTGGGTAAATGTGTTTACAGCATTCTCCTACATTATGAGCTTCTAGTTGAAGGGAATTTGTTTAGCAACCACATCAGAAAGTTTTTTTTTTTTTTTTGCAATTTCTAAATATTCTATTTTTTTTTTGTTAATTTTTAGTAGTAAGTGCCCATTCATTGTGGCAGATGGATGCTTTTAACAAGTTAGGTCTTGCAGAAAGTTTTATTTTGGTTAGCTTCTGGTAAAAGGGAGTCATACAGTCTCCACATGTTTGCTCAGCATGAGGAATTACAATAAAGCATTCTGAATTGCTGTAACCTAACATACATTTCACACAATTATATTTATACATAGAAACTTTTATCCAATCAGATTTGAATATATATAATTTGACGTTTTTGATGTGTTTGTCTTACAAAGTGTCTTGAGAAGATATTTTTTCCAAATTGAAATTCTAGAAATAAATTGAAATAAAGAAATAAAACTAAATGATAATGATAGCAACCAAAGAGAGATAATTATAAATATACCACAATGAAAAAAATATAAAATAAATTAAAGGTAAAGAGTGAAAAAAAAGGGAAAAAACCAGAGAGTAGCTGTTATGTAGTATGGGCTGCATGTTCATTTAGAAGTAATCTTCTCCAAATATATGATATAATTAAGTGCTGGGAGAAAGGAGTTAGGGGTTAGTTTGTAAGTAAACTGTTGGAAGCAGGATTCAGCCTTAGCAACACAATAAAGCAAGTCTAGATACAAAAAAAAAGAAGCTCGCTGAAGTAAATCAATACACCTTTAACTGGGTTCTGGGTTCACTTTTCTGTTTGTGGAGGAGCTGTTTTTTTCTTTCTATCATTTCTCTTGGCTTCAAGTTTAGGGCATGTTCAGTAAGTTATTTTCTAGGAGGGCAAAGTTCTTTATTGGTTAAGCATGTTTTTCAGTCGAAGTCTGAAGAGCAGAAAAAATGTGGAGTGTTTACTTTTAAACTACAGTAAAGATCTAATCTAAGTTCTGAATTCACCTTTTCTTTCATTATTATGAAAAATGAATGAGAAATAATGTTCAAGGAGGTGGTGTGAAAGCTCTGGAAAGAAATAATTTCCTTTTGGATATGTGGATGTGAAAAACTAAAACATGAAACCATCTCAACCCCCAGGCCCCAAACTTAGAAACTTCTAATCTGAACTGACTTGTTCTTCTGGAAAATGGGAAACAAAAAAAGAAACTTCGATATTAAGCCCAAAGGTTTGTGTTAAAGGAATATTAAAGCCCTAAAGGGATTATTCTACTATAAAACTGTTCAAATCTAAAACAAGAATACTTAAAATTTGTGCTATTTCAGTTCTCATAAGGCATACTGTACACTCTGAAAAAATAAGTTCATAAGAGAAGTTAAACTTCCACACTTAGGTGTTTTTCAGATGCAGGTGATAATGATTCTCCACCCAAGAGAGCTCAGTCTGGAGCCACCTGCTAATTCCAAAACAAAAAGAAAAAAAAAAAAAAAATGTAATCTGTTAGTTGTAGCTGGATCATTTTTATTACTTATTTACGCATGCACTGGCTGATGACAACAAAGTAAATACTGATTGGTAGCCTCTCCTTCTTGATCAAAGGGATGTTTCTCTCTTTTTTCTTTAAGGAATCTGGGCTGTTATTTATCATCTATTATCCAAACTCCGTCAGAGCTACATAGATTTTCTTTATACTTTTCAAAGATTTTTAAATGCACAGTTTGCTATTTGGGAAACCAAATATTGTCCAAATATTATTGGAAAAATGGAGCAATAAAAGAACAGTACAACTGCTACATTACAGAATTAAACTGTTTTCATTCTGTAGAGTATACCTCTCGAAATACTGTTTTTATGCGAATAAAAACATATATTTTTAAACTGATCCGCCATTTACATTGTTTTATTATCTCTTGAGAGATGTCTGTTTTTCTAATTAAAAACATACTTCTTAATTCAAAATTATCATAAATCAAAGTCGATTAAGGAATTAAATAATCTATGCTGTATGTAAGCAAGTCTGAATAAACCTAAAAAGGGTGTATTACTTATGTTTTCAGGAACTGAAATACAATTACAGGCTCAGTTATCAAATGTAAGGTATTTGTTATAAATGAATAAATTCAATAATTATTTCAAAGGTCAACACATCTGAAAACATTGAAAACTAATCTGGACCATTTTGGTGTGTGTGGTTAGACAAATGAGTTGCGATATAATCATGTAGATGTGATGATGTTCCTTGTTTAAGAAAAAAAAATAAAGATGTTTTAGATCAAAAAAGTCAAATTTCCAATAAATAAAACATGAGTTTATACCTTTGTGTTAAAAGAACTACCCGTGGAAACATCTTTATACCTAACAACAGGACTACATCATTAGAGATTGGTTTTTACCCCGTCACTTGGTCGAACAGGAAGAACATTTTAGCTGTAGATAGTTCCCTTGGCCACCCAGCAACACATAGTACATCTTACTGTGATGTTCTTATCCATTTCTGTGAAATATTCAAAATAGTGGAAGAACAGGCATTATTTTAAAACTATCTTGGCTTCAACACTGCACATCAGAGGGGAAAAAGGGAACTTTGGTGGTAATTTGGGAAAATCAGACCACCTAGCCCATAGTAACCACTAAGAGGAGAGTTGATGTTAAACATATGTTTGTGAGATAACAATATAATCTTTATAAAAAGGCTGAATCTCTTTTGCTTCATTTCATTCAAAAGTTTCAGCTGCTAAAAAGACCAACGACGGTCTCCAGAAACTTCTCAATAATAAAAAAGTAGAACTCTTGTATATTTAATTCAATGAAAAGCAGAAACCTCGACCCTGATCCCCACAAGTTTAAAATGTGTGTCAGTCTCCACAGATTGACAGGAAACCCATAAACATGGCCCAAAGCCATAAACGATAAGTAACTTTTTACCACCACCACACACATGCATCCGCCCTCCCAGGTTCTCTCCAGTGTGTGGCCTGACTGGGTTGTCCTGAATCATCCCCTCAGGTATGTAAGCTCTTCATTAAAGCTGTGGCAATCAGAGAGGCAGAAAGTGCAGCTCCTCGTAAAGAGAATGGATCGCTTCCCCATCTTCCGCAGTAAGCTGTTTGCAAGAGTAGACACCCTCCTCCATTTTCATTAGTGGCCTGACTACTATATATTCTCCATATAATTGAGGTTGAAACCTTCTGCTCTGTAATGGGTCTTTCTATAACAATCTTTTATAAGTGAAAGCCTGCCATCCTCGGGAGATCTGAGATATGAGTATGGCTAGGGTGTGTGCGTTGCTATTATCAATGACATCACTTGTAGTCATTTTCTTTTTAAGCCACATTTCAAAGGCATCTTGAAATAAACAAAGCCCTGTTCCCGCTTTCTGAGATATAATATGTAAAAAATGAAAGCTAGAGATAAAACAATCACTACCTCAAACTGCTTAAGTCCTGGACTTTTAAAGGGGGGCGTTGATTTTCCTCATGTACAGCTGGTGGGTTTTGATTAGTGAAATTTGACAAAGTGAGCCTTTTCTTCTGAAATCTGTTTCTACACACAGATTCAAATATTTTCAGGCACTGTTTAATTTGCTTCATTTATGCTGCCTTTCATGTTTCACCCTTTAAAGATTTTTTATGCTGGCTGTTGTTTTATGATAAGAAGTTTGTGCAAAAAGGAGATTACAATGCTTTTGATTATTTTATGAACAACAAAATACTTTATACACCCAAGTGCAAGCAATAATATCAAGGGTTCATCATTGGCCAGGTGTTGATGCTTTAATGCACACAGCCTTGCAAAGGTATTTACATCAATTTTCTGTTACATTTTAATCACAAACTTCAATTTATCCTTTACAATTTATACATAAGATTAAGGGCTAACAGGATGGCTCAGTCTTTGGCTTGTCGTCTTTCTACATGAAGCTTGCATGTTCCACATTTACATGTTTGAATGTTCTCCAGCTTTTTTCCACAGTCCAAAAACATGCCCAATTGGATGAGGGTGAGCAAATAACCATGCTGGAGATACTTTATGCCCCAGCCCCCAAAGTTCTTATATCCTGCAAGGATATTGGGGTATAACAAATTTAATGGTGGAGGGATGATAGACTGACACACTGTCGTGCATAATTGTGAAACTGTTAAATGGAAGGAAAATATCCCCTCCTTTTTTTTAAAATGAAAATCTGAAAGTGTAAAAATGCATTTGTATTCAGTTCTCTTCCTTCAGAGGTCACCTATTTAGACATGCACAGTTCAGTACATAGCCTTAAACTGGAAACTTAGTGTACAAGTAAAAATAGAACCAGCATTTAGGGAAGTGTTGAATATCATGTAAGACATGTTGGTAACATGTTGAACTTTTATGCCATGTATTATGGTTGATTTTCACCAGAGGTGTCAAGTAGCGAAGTACAAATACTTCATTACTGTACTTAAGTACACTTTTAGCTATCTATACTTTACTCCATTACTTATTTTCTTCCTACTTCTGACTTCTACTCATTACATTTTCACACAAGTTTTTTCACTTTTTGTTTTCTTACATTTTAAAAACAAACGTCTTTACTCTTGGCTTAGGTTTAATGTTTATAAATATTTATTTCACATCACGTGCGCCATCCAAAGCAGATCATTGGCGCCATCCACATCTAGTAAAAACTAGAGTCATTGGAGGAGTCATATAACGCAAACACTCATTGGTTAGCTTAAGGAAATCATCAGAAGCAAGCAGGAGTTCTTCAAACTGCAAACGTGTATTGTCTTTGCCATGCTACCATGTAGGATTCAGGAAAAAGATGTCGAAAGGCGAGAGCGTATCGGGAGATGGAGACGGAGACCAACAGGACTCCCCTCATTCTTAGCCCTATCTTAAAGAATTTTTTGAAATTATCGAAAAAAAATTTGCTTTCAATTCATATAGTGGTGTCTGTCTTTTTTTTTTTTAAAGGTAACTTTATACTTTTATACTTTAAGTAGTTTTTGGAGCACATACCTTTTCACATTTACTTGAGTAAAGAGGTCAAGTTGATACTTCAACTTTTACCAGAGTGTTTTTAAACTGCAGTATCTATACTTCTACTTAAGTAACAAATGTGTGTAGCTTTTGACACCACTGATTATAACATTCATTCAGTTTTAGTAGCCCTCAAAAAGATGTTATGTCCCAATATTGATGTTGAACTTTTTAACTTACATCCAAACCTTAAATACATTAAGGTTTGGCATTGTTGCTTTGCACAATGTAAAACACTCTAAGTGTGCAGCACTCTGCCATGCTTTACATTTCGCAACTCTAAAATCTGGATCATTACCAAATGTAAATGAATTCTTCTTTGACCTTACATTTTCATAAGTTCATAAGGCATGGCGTGTGTCTGCAGCCTCTGGTGTCTGTTCCATTCTCCTCTTCCTCATTCACTCTGCTTTCTTCTTTAACCAGCAAGTCGAGATTTTAATTGAGGTATGAGTCATCTTTCTTGTGTTTTTGTAGTTTTGGGTTCAGTATAATACTTCCAGACTTTTTTAATCCAATACTGAAGCTTACTCAACAATCATTGTTACACCCTTTGCACTGCTTGTTCCACCAAATAATGTTAAAGAATCCTTAAAAGATTTCCTTTTTCTAGATTGTGATGTGGCTCATCACCAAAATGTGAGGATTATTCACTGACATGAAGTGCAAATCTGGTAAATTTTCCATTAAACATTCAAGGGATGTAACACTGCAAAGCATTTACTTAAAATTTGCAGTTCATTAAAATAAAAGTTTAAATGTAAACATTAAGCCATTTTTCAATAAGATAGATAAAACAGTCCCACCTGGCCTTAATCTGAGATGCATGTGACACGTCTTCCCATCATCTTCAGTGCCTCTTCACGCCTCAGTCAGAGGCATATTTCAAAAGGTAACATCTAAGGAAAACTTTGATGAAAGGGAACGCCAGACATAAAGAGAAGTCAAGATGGTCAATGTTAAATTTCAGTTCTAACAGATAATGAAATGAAACAATTTAGTCTGCCACAGCTACAGTTTTAGATTAGATTTTATCCCACCCAAGGTTGAAGGCATTGTATGAAACATATATATATATATTTTTTTTTTTTTTTTTTTTTTTTTGCTAAAAGGATGAAGATATTTCATATCTCCACCCTTTTAGCCTATCAGCTTACACCTTCAAACTCACTCCCAGCCAGGAGAGTTAGGCTAACCGTTAGCTTGGGTGATTTGTGGCCATGTATAAATTGGAAGTTGCCGTCTGAGTCAAAGCAAAGCCATAAATAGAGAAAAGGAGACGACGACAGCACATGGACAGACTGAACTGAGTTGATGGAAAGGAGCCTTATGCAGATGAGAAACACTCTCTTGATAACTGTGGTGAAAACACATCCCTCTGCTCGCGCTCTGAGGTATAAAAGAAAATGCCAACGCAAAGCATTTGCAGAAAAGACTCAGCTACATTTAGCCTTAGAAGCAGCTCACAATCACTAAAATATGTTTTTACTGAAATGTTTACTTTATTTCTATTGCAAAAGGTGTTGGATTTATAAATAAGTAATGAGAAAAAAAATGTAATGTTTTTTCTCAGAGGAATATTTAGCTTTGTTCTTCTGCTTGCTTGGTTTCTTTGTTGGAAAGATTTACTCTTCTGTGGTCACAAATAGAGGCCTCTAGGTCAAAAGTCAATCTAGATGCATGCAATTCCTTAAGTATCTGCAGATCCAAGTTCTGTCCCTCAGAACAGCATTTATTTTCTTAAGGATTTCTTTTTTTGCCCTTTTTTTAAGCTATATGTTTTGAGATAAAATACATTTCAATATATCAAGCAAAGTTTAACAAATAACGACATTTTATTTTAAATAA
>NW_015150968.1:3633-14329 GCF_000732505.1 Cyprinodon variegatus | reverse complement strand
CTCTTCTCTTCTCTTCTCTTCTCTTCTCTTCTCTTCTCTTCTCTTCTCTTCTCTTCTCTTCTCTTCTCTTCTCTTCTCTTCTCTTCTCTTTTCTCATCTCTATTCTAATCTCATTTATTTTTCAGGGGGAGTAAGCCATCAAAACCAAACTGCCACAGATGTTCAAAACAAAATCTAAGGCATTGCAGGCCTCACTTCACTCAGAAAGGGTCAGTGTTTATAATTCAGTTACATGAAGAGAAAATTAGACTTGACTAAAAAGGCATCTAAAGAGGCGGCCTCACATTTGTAACAAAAAACAAAACAAAACATATTGCTTATCAGCAGGACTTTTTTTTAAAAATAGGACAGCTTTTTTGCAGCTATTTAATCTAGAAGAGCTGCTGTAGGCGATGGAAGCATTGAGTTTGTTCCATATCAGAAAATCCTGACCAAAAATCTTAAATCCTTTGTTTCTGTGTAAATAGGTTAAGCAGGGGGACATTTATCAAAGTAAACCAACACGTTCAACATTGAGGTTTTGTAAGAATGCAGGTCCAAGGCCAGACTAAATTGCTCCATAGCCATATGAAACTCACAACTAGTTCTTTTTTTTTTTTTCTTTCTCATGATAATACATAGATTTACTAATTTTGCACATGTGCAATGTACCTCTGGTTATGTCATCTTGCTATGTGTAAATGCAGAAGATGGTGAAGTTTACCAACAAATGAAGCACAGAAAAAGTGTAAAACACTGACTTAAAGTAAAAATAACTCAACAAGGTCCCACAATTTAACTGGAAAGCCTTTGCATGCAACCATGGTGAGCCACTGGTTTAGACATTTGTAAGGTATAAATAATACATGACCAGGTCTCATTTCCAATTAAATGTGTTTTTGAGCCAAATCTTTAAATGAGCATTTTAGAAAGTCAATAAATCTGAATAATTTTTATTCATTTATCATGCTTTCCTCCCTGGATATGACATGTTGTCTCCTTTGGCCTCTGTAACTAAGAAAGTGTAAGCAGCAACAAGTAGGGAGCCAAAATAATACTTTTGTTTGAAGCTGCTTGCAAGGAAACATTTTTTTCACTTTAATCTCAGATGCAACTCTAATGCAGTTGAATAATTCTAAAAATAAAAGACTCTCAAAGTTTAGTTGAATGTAGCTCTTTTTGGTGTCTAGGCTTGCATTGCTTTACACAGATGGTAAAAATGGATGCCGTCACTGTTGACCAGGAAATAGCTGAACATTGTGAAACGTTGACTCAGTCCAGAGTCCCTCCGGTCATTCTCACTCCGGTGTTCCATATATCTGTGCTTTCGTAAAATTAATGTGCATGTGTTAATACATCGATGTCTCATGTGTGCATCTATAATGTATGAAGAGAGAGTGTGCATGATATTGTGTGCACATAGTCGCTGGGTATGAATGTGCTGTGATGTGATAATGCATCAACATCTAACATCTGTGTCAGATTTGTGTGTGTATGAGAGAGAGGAGCTGCACAACCCAGCCCACCAGAGGACCATTAGTGTGAGAGTGTTTGAGAGAATAATAAATTTGAGCTGGGCGGAGAGAAGAGAGGCTGCGGCCACCGATCGATCCCTCTGCTGTTTCTCAAATGAAGAGGGAGGGATGAGCATGAGAGACGGAGAGAAAGACAGACAGAGGCAGGAATTCATGGGCTGCTAAAGCAGGTGGT
This sequence comes from Cyprinodon variegatus, assembly GCF_000732505.1. NCBI lineage: Eukaryota > Metazoa > Chordata > Actinopteri > Cyprinodontiformes > Cyprinodontidae > Cyprinodon > Cyprinodon variegatus. Next base: position 12,640 of record NW_015150968.1, on the reverse strand, counting down.
GGAAAGTTTCAGTTAAGAAGGAACGTAGAGTGGAGCGCAAGAAGGGTGTGATTTGCAGAGAGAGACAGGAAGACGGTGCAGCAGTGTAGAGGGAAAGTGAGTGGGGTGAAAGATGGCCAAACCATCAGTCCAATTAAGAGTTGTCCCTGTGGAGGTTACTGTCCGTTCTTTGCTGCCAAGACGGCACAGCCTCAACTTGCAAAGAGATAGTCATCTTTTCGTCTTAAAGCAGGCAATGCTGATGCAAGGAGGCTTGCAGGGAAAACAGACGTTTTTTTTAATGTACACCTATAATCGCATACCTCATGAGGCGAACAGCCTTGAGGGTGTGGGGTTTGGGGACGAAGTGGTGCCAAAGATGGCTGGCGCCATCAGCTACTGGTCCCTTGGTGCAGATGTGTGCCAGAGGCTAATACACTCATGTCAGCTCTGCCCACCCACCAGCTGCAGCTAAGGGGAGGCATAAACACTTGCCTGCAGAAGGCTACAGATTAGCTTTTCATGCAACATGGGAATGCAAAGTTATTACATACCTATACAAATTGACAGATTGGCAGTGTTGGAGCCCCTCATAGGAAACTATCAGAATACTCTTTTTCTTGCATTTTGAGGAGTCACTTGTGCCAAAATGTCTGGCAGATTTTTAAAGATGTTGCAATAGAATAATAATAACAAAAAAAAAATGTTGTTCTCATAATCTAGTCACTCCTGCAGCAAAAACATCCACAACAGAACTCTCCCACCCCTTTGCCATACAAAACAATGGGAGGGGTGGGCTTGAACGTTTCTGTCCTCCAAATAATAGAATTATCTTAATAGCCAAATAATACCATAAAAAAATACATCTCTTCAAAAAGTAAGGTCTTACTTATAATAGCTTTTGTTGTGATTTTTTTGAGTAATAGCTTCTTCATCTTGTGTCCTTTTGGTTATGTTGGCACAGGACTGGTTCCACCATGCATAAAGGAACTCTCTTTCTAGTTTCAGACTTCTTCACAATGTCTTTTGCTCTTGTTTTTGGGTTGAGTCACACATTTTACACCAACATACATTCCTCTTTAGACACAGAACCCATTGTCTTCTTCCTGGATAGTATAATGACCGGACATTCCCATGGTGTTTATACTTTTATAGAACGGTTTCAGCGGATGAATATGACACTTTCAGACATCTGGAAAATGTAGGATGTGAATCATAGAAGTCTACAGTTCTTCTCATGTTGGCTGGTTTCATGTGACCTTCTTCTTATGAAAAAGCAGTGTGCTGGAGGTGTTGCTTGAACATTTATAAGTAAAGGAAATGAATAGAATATTTTGTTTTCATTATCTTTGCTTTTCAAAACCATTCTCATACCCAACTCATTAAATACTGATGCTTGGCCAAAGCTCCGTGAGGATCACATACTCACGCTTAGGGGGTACCCTTCTTGTCATTTATTGACCCACTGGGAAAATGGCAGGCTGTGGAGATTGTATCACCTGCATGCATGCAGATGGCCCACAACAAAATCTTTATTTTAGCCTACAAAGTCAGTTTGGTAGCATAAGGAGTGTATCATAAAATGGGTTTGTTCCTTGGGTTTAGGGGTTAGGGTAAGGAATGTGGCTGCACGGTGATGCATTTTGTAGCACTTTTGCCTGGCATTCCAGGTCCATGGTCTTTGTTGAATGGAGTTTGCATGTTCTCCACATGCATGGATTCTCTACGGGTACTCCAGCTTCCTCCCACAGTCCACAAACATGACTGTTAGGTTAATTGGCTTCTCTAAAATTGTCTTTAGGTGTGAGTGTGCATGTTTGTGTGTCTTTATATGTCTCTATGTTGCCCTAAGATAGCTTGGTGACCTGTCCAGGGTGCACTCTGACTCTCACCCATAGACTGCCAGAGGTAGGCACAAGGCCCACTGTTACCCTGATGGTAAGGAATGGGTTGGTGGTATGTTTTTACTTTACAGTTCATGGAAAAAATGTTGTTTGGCCTTACATCAGCATTATATCCGCAAAAATAGTACAAGTTATATCAATATGTTTAAATGAGATGATGAGTATCTCCTCCTAATGTTCTAGACCACTAGTTTGCAGTTTTTTCTTAAATTGCTGTTGTTTTCCTGCAGCTTTTTTACTTTACATGTGTTTTGTGTTTTTGCATCATTATGTGTTTGCACCATTTTCCACGTAACTACTCCTTTTTTTTTGTGACTACAGTTTTTTTTCTCTGCTGCCTTTTCTTTGTATGTCAGTTTGATGTGGGTCTGTGTCCTTGTCAATTTTTTGTGATTCTCAGTCTAATTTTTTTTACTTTGCTGGATTTTTAAAAATTTGCTGTGAAATTATGTATTTACATACCATTTGCTCCCTTTGGCCACTGTATCAGCCACTGTATCTGCCACCATATTTGTCTTTAAAAAATTATTGAAATCAATAATATAAAACCAAACAAGAATCATTATTATCACATTCTTAGTTCCATGTTTTAATTTGTTTTTATAGGTGTTTGTTTAAATTAATCTCAGATAAATCATGCAGACTTATCACCATCATCATTATTAAGCTGTTTTCAAGCTATTTGAAGTCCATCAATTACCAGACTAAGATTTTTCATAATTAGAAAACCAATAAGACTTATGCAAATAATCCAAGGAATGGCAAACTAATTCACTCCAAGTGCAGATCCTGCCTTGAATAAAGAAATAATAGAAACCATAAGTAAATAAATAACCTACTGTAATTATTTGAATATCTAGAATCAAAGTTTATTTCAAGAGTAACTTGAATGAATAACTTTATTTCACATAATCTATGAAATGTCTGTAAAGGGCAATAAAGAGGTCCCATTTATTTAAACATAGTGCTTATCTTTTTTATAGTGCTAAACATCAACAACTGTCCTGAGTCCTACATTATTTATGAGTCCATGCTACTCCAAAGTCCATTAAGTGAGTAAATACATTAATGTATGAGCCTCTAAAAATATATATAAATTCACATGTGCTTAAGCACATCCTATTTCATACAATTATTATGCAGAGCCCACATGACCACAAGCATTGCAACAATATGTATTCACTGATCTACAGAGACTAAGAGTACCTGCAGATTGCCACCACTTTTCTTTCACCACAAATCGTTTTATGATGATAAAAAGACTAAACAAGTATGACTTATTTGAAATAGTGGCTAAAAAAATATACACTCTTCTCTTTAAGGGGAATATAGCAGAATGACTTATGATCTGAATATGAATTAACTTTGAATTCGAGTTCATAAGAAATGAAACTATAGGTTTTTAATGGTTCATCAGATATCCTTTCATCCACTGCCTTTACGCGCTTGTATTCTCTGGTTGAGGATGGTGGTGGGATGGGGTTTGTGCCAGTTTCCAATTTACATTGGCCTATGAGGCATTGTAAATGCTAGACAACCTGTGAGTCCATCACAGAGCAGCAACACATTACCATTAATGCACTTGTAAGGGTGAATTTAGCATGGAGAACATGCACGCATCATGCATTCATGTGATTTAAACCCAAGACAATCTTCCTTATAGGTATTTATACACAGTGAGTTTTTGCCCTGTTCGAGCCGATTCTCCAGTCGTGCAATAATTTTCAGGATTGGGCCGATTTTCGGCCTCATTGTGCGTCCTGTGTTGTGTCGTATACAGGGGACTAACGAGGGGCAATTAGCCTCTCATGACCACCTTCCAATCAGGAATCGTAAAGATGGGAGAAAATCACACATGTTGGAAATTCAGTTTGCCGCAGAGAGGTGTTCGTAAGCTAATCCTATCGTTGAAGCAGAGCTATAAGTGTCTACGAGCCAATTTACCAGAACCTTATGCACTGTGCATGTGCAAAGAAGGACATTTTTCTTCTTCTTCCTTCCAGATTGACGAGTCCGACCAGCGCCATTGGCCGGGGGTGAGTCCGACGTGTGGTTTTTGGATGTACAGTGTGAGCAGTTAGATTGCATCAGAGCATCGGGCCATGCAGTGTAAGAGCATACATCAGGAGATGTGAACTTTTAAACCCTGTGGTTTTTAATTGTACAGTTTGAGCTGTAGAGGAGAACAATTGAACATATACAGCGTATGTCAGCCTTCAGGTTAACTGTGCTTCACAAGTATGTCAGATCTAACTCATAAACATGTAATAGCTTTAATTTGACACATTTTTCTCAAGGCCCTTTACAACCTCACTTTAATCATACATGCAAATAATTGGTTAAAGTCTTTCGTTAGAGTCACTGATTTACAACATTCATTCGTTTTGGGCGGCAAAACCATATGCCAAGAATGTATCACTCTAGCAGAACCAGAACCTAGCTCGGTGTGAAAGGCCTTCTAACACAATCGACTGGAAGCAGAACACAGACACAAAAACAGAGAAACTCCGATCCAGGTGTCCTTCCTATGTTTAAGAAACGTAAAAAGTTAACAGTGATGGCGCCTCTTTAGTGACTTCATCTAAGAGCTCACCACAGTTCAGCAGATAAGCTCTGAGCCACTTCTAAAGTCTATATGATAAAAGAGGTCACATGAAGTTAGTTGCAGTTAAAGCTCAGCCAATAGCTATGTCGCAGAGAGAGACAGATTTAACACTGAAAGACAGTGCTGAGAGTTTATAGAATATATAGAAGGACATAGTGTAAATGAATTCCAAGGTGTTGCTGTGTTTTCTCTGAACCTGTAAATGCTGCATGAGATGGATGTAAATGCTCCATCAAATCACATCTAGACATATGGTTCATTTTGCACCAGGATCAAAATACATGGAAGAAAAAGGAAGCATAGTAAAAGTAATTAAATCAAGAGGAAGAAAAAATCTACTTAAAAGTGGAGGTAGTATGAAGAAAAAAAGCAGGGTAGTGAGAGACAAGGAAACAGAGTCCAACAGGCACTGGTTCAAAACAAGAAGCCTAAATACTTGATTGTATCAGGTTGTGTGGATGTTTCTAAAAGCCACAAATGCAGAGACAGAGGCTGAGATGGTTTCTTGCAGATTTAATAACAAATGGTGGGAAGAGAAATTCAAAAATAACTAATCACTGAACACAGGAACCAGAGTAAAGGCGTACACATAGGTAAAGGAGTGAATGAAGGAATGAAGAGAATCCAAGAAACAGTAACTACAGAGGAGGAGTATAAATGCCAAAATGAACAAAGCATGGCGTAATTAACTGATTGGGAGCAGGTGTGGACACAAGGATCTAGAAGGGAGCTAGTGGAAAGGAGATTGACACAAGGGGGCCACAAAGAGTAAACATGAAATACATAAGAAATCAAATAACAAGAAAAACAACTGGAATGACACTTAATCAAAATGAAACCACTTAGCAAATAAATATAAAATGTCATTATTTAAAGTGTAACTGAAAACTCAAAATGAAAACAGAATTAAAAAGCCCAGAAAGGGCAGAATCATGACAGGATGGCAATCACTAGACTGAAATTGAACAACTCACAAAAGTAACTGAAGATGCTTAGAGGAAAACAAATGCAAGAACAAGGTAATAAAAAAATACAAGCATTAAAATGCAGCAGATTAAAAACTAAAGTAATGAGAAACATTAGCCCTGAAAACAGAGATGGGAAGTAGCGTAGTACAAATACTTCGTTACTGTACTCAAGTAGATTTTTCTGATATTTTTACTTTACTACTTATTTTTATGGCGACTTTTTACTTCTACTCCTTACATTTTAAAAAATTGGCTCGTTACTTTAGTTTTGAATCATTTCAATGGAGTTACCGTTATTATTTTTCACGTCATCAATACCAAATTCAATCTAATTGGATGGGAATCTACGTTGCATTTGACGCACCACTACAAGATGAATCGACAGATTCGGCGGTATTCATTGGCGGCAAATCATTGCAGCTTGGTGGCGGTGGCGTTAGCATAGTAGTATGGACGACGAGATGATTGAAAATGAACACAACGGAGATCTAGTCCTATTGGCAGACATCCATTTAAAATGTAGGCAACGGCATGAAAAAAGTGGTTTCTACTTTTACTTTTATACTTTAAGTAAATTTACAAGCCTGTACTTTGTTACTTTTACTTGAGTAAAGAAGTTGAATCAGTACTTCCACTTTTACCAGAGTATTTTTTATGTATCTGTACTTTTACTCAAGTACGGAAAGTGAGTACTTTTGCCATCTCTGCCTGAAAAGACAAAGCAACTCAGGATCACGTGTTACAGGAAAAACAGGAAACAAAAAGAATTTTAAAGACCTACCAGTTTCATAAAATAAAACTGGAATCAAACTCAAAAACTAACATTTGTCTGTTTTCGGGTCCGCATGGTGAATACTCTATGCAAATTACATGGTTTTGTAAAGCATATTTGAAGCAAACAAATTATCTATATATGTACAACCCTAACTGGAAACTTCAGTAATACTTCACCCTCAGCTGAAAGTCAAAATGTCATTTATTTGTATTCATTTAATGTTTTATTTTACCTTTATTTTAACAGGAAAGAAATTCATTGAAATGTTAAATATCTTTTGCAAGTATGTCCTGGCCATCAAGAAAAGAAAAAAAAACGGACAAGGTGCAAACAAGGTATTACAGGTAAAGTAACAGTAAAGTAAAATTATTTACACCGAAGTATAAAGATATAAAGCAGAAAATAATTTACATTGGCAATCCTCATCCTTTGAAAATTCATACAGTTTCTCTAAAGTAACAGACCTTGCATTGTGGATAACTTAAAGAAGCTTTATAAGCAACAGGGCGCCTGGCTTTGGAGGCATCGGACCACATCATACTGAGCCATAGATTGTCTACAGCACTATAGAGGGATGCATCGTATTGACATAGGAGGGAAAAATCTGGCATACTCCAATAATTTGCTTTCTGGTCCTGCAGAGAAGTGATAGGAAATACCAAATGGATGAGAATAATAGAGGTCAAAGCACATGGTTCCCTGAGAGTTATTACCCCCCCAGAAAGCACATCCGTCTCTCACACAAACACATTAATGCACCAGCTTACAAACATGCGAGAAAGCAGACATGTGTGCAGGCAAACTTAAGAAGGACACACTGAATAAGAGCAACTGATCAGAGCTGGAGAAAAACACAGCGAGGAGTAAGACAGGCACACAAAAAGCTGAATGAGCCTGAAAAGACATGAGGAGGATTAAGGGAAATGGAGAATGAGAGTGAAAGACTTAGAAAGTGAGAAGAGAGAAGAGAAGCACTAGAGCTTTTAACATGTGACTAAGGCAGAGAGAGCCTGCTATAAATTTTCAGGGCTGCTTTAGATGTAATCTGGCCCTGGATGCAAACACACAACCTCAGTCTCTGATCAGGGGGTTTGTGTGTGTGTGTGTCTGTTGGGGGGCCTGAAGGATTGGTTGCCTGGGAGATTCTGACATATCGGACCCCACTCCCTGCTGCCCTCAGTTTAGCCTCAAAAACGTTCCGCGGCGGCTCTGCTAATTTATAATCTTTTCCTGTTGTTCTCCCACACCTCTCTCTCCTTCTGTCTCCTGTCATTTTCCTTCTTTCTTTGCATGTGGGGTGATTGGCCTCTCACTGTACTAATCAAGAATCTTTTGATTCCCTCTCAAATAGACGAACATTTCCACTGGGCCATTTATCTCCCAGCACTGCTTTCTCTCTCCATAGTTTCCTAATTTCTCCAACTTTACTTTGACTCTTGCATTGGCTGTTATGGTGCAGACCTGTTGTTCACATCTGGTGACAGCCAAACAAGGCCTGTTGTAATTAGTGTGGAATTCTAATGAGCTTATCAGGTCAAAAGCAGCTTAGTCCTCCAGGACCCTAGCAGGGTGGAAATTAGCCCCACTCCCGCTCAGACAAAACATACACATGCCGTTTGCACATTACACAAGACGCATTGTGCATACTGATGATACAAGCTTGATTCGTTAACAAACACTTACAGAAAACTTCAGCCTCAAACTCTCCTCTCATAAAGGGATTAGCTCACTTTACATCACTCAGTTTACAGAAAAGCTCATAATTAATCTGAGTCATACAAAGAATTTAGAAAAGGCAACGGTTCGGATCTGAAAGGCTGTCATTGAGGGTGAAAAAGTCATTTCAACAGTAAACAGGCAGAGCCAGAACAAAGCACAGTGCCTTGAAAGCACTCTGAGCCTTTGTTCGCATTTTGCTACGTTAAAATCACAGATTTCAGTGTATTTCATTAACAATATTGGGAATGTTACTTTTGAAAAATAACTAGAAAAAATTTCTTTTACTTTTCCCTAAAAATATCAAAGGAACTACTTACCTGGTTTGTACAAAAAACTATGCAGTTATTTTTATGATCTAAAATGTTGATACTAACTTTGAAAGCAACTATTAAGTACTATTAAGTTCTAAAATTTTAAGTTTGTTGCTAGTCTGAGTCTTTGTGCATAAAGCTGTCGCGAATCATTGGCTCTACACGGAGGGTGATTAGCCGCAATCTTCCTACTCTTCAAGAATTGCACACCTCCAGAGCCTGCAGATTTGTTTGCTGCAGACTCTTCCCAGCCTGGACACAATCATGTGGCAGAAGGCTGCTATCCATCAGGATCAGAACCTCCCAAACAGCTTCTTCATATCTGTTAGTAGCCTCATAAGCATGGCCCAGTTTCTCAACTAAAAGTCTTCCCATGGGTGTACAATAAAGCACACAAAATAGCTAAAAAACAAAACAAAAACGCAATTAAAAAAAGATCTGTGCACGTGTTGATGTTGTTTAGAAACTGCCATGAGCTCTTTCTTTACAGTTGGCATTTGTTTATTTTGCATTTTATGTGGTTCTTCTGTGTTGCTTTTATACAATTTTAACGTTACTTGCTATGTACAACATCTTGTGGCAGCTGTGTTGTTTTAAATGGCTTTACAAATAACTCAGACTTACACCAAGACAGACTTTATTGTCACTTTGTAAACACAGAGTGTATACAAAAAGACATTTCGTTCAGTACAGCTCTCAAGACATTTCCGTTTTACAGTTTCCAACATTCAGAGCTTTTTTTTTTT
>NW_015150968.1:0-3459 GCF_000732505.1 Cyprinodon variegatus | reverse complement strand
TTGCTTGTTAGTGTTTAACATCTCACCACCTAAACAAATTTGGGTGTGGCGGCCTAGTGGTTAGGGCATTGCACTTGGAATCCAGAGGTTCTGAGCTCAAGCCCCACTCCCACAGACTGCCACTCTGGGCCCCTGAGCAAAGACCCTTAACCCCAAACTGGGCACTGCACAACGACAGCCTACTGCTTCCCAAGGTGATGGGTTAAATGCAGAGAGTTCATTTTGTTGCTCTGTATTTGTAACAATATGTGACAATAAAGACATCCTTAGGAATTCCTTATATCCATAAAAACAGAAATTCAATATAAATCATTTCTAATTCTTCTCCCCTGAATATAAACAAAAAACAACTTATCTCCAGCTGCAGACAGTGTGCTTATAAAAGGCCCAATCTCAAAATAAATTGAATGGTCGTACTGACATACCTATATTGCAAGTAATGTAATGGCATTGCAAAAGGAAAACAGGTAGTTCGATTGCTCTGTTTTGGAGAAAAAAATGTTCTTACTAACTGTGTTATTATTTAACACCAATTCTTCAAACATTATTTATTGGGAATCTATGTGATAAACAAACTATAAAGAAGTAGGCAACAAAAAGTAGGAGAAAGAGTAAAGGAAATTTTGGAAACAACTATGAAAAAATTGTTGTATGAGGCCCAAAGACTCTAAACGCTTTAGTTTGGCATTCACTGTATGTGTACAGAAATGTTTGCCAGAACCCTTCTACTCCCTCTCCTCCACATACTGTGCATTGCTCTGCACTTATCTGCAGTACTTAACTTTGTTCTGGGGCATTTCAGGTCCCACTTCCAAATATTGTGCTGTATGTCATGCAAAGACCAGAAAGGAATTTAAGAAGCATAGCAACAGCTGTACAAACATGTTTTTATTCAAGAACACCAAAGACATTTTCTAAACAACTACATTTATAACAAAGAATTTAGCATTCTATAAGGAGAAATGTAACTGTTATGTGTGCATGCAGTGTATATCATCGTGCATCAGGGCATAATGGTGGCAGAAGTGGAGACAGTGAAGGATTATGGGAAACAGAAGGGGGTGGGTGGGATAAATCCATTTCCTGCATTTGGTGCAGTAGTGCAGGCTTCCATCTGTTTTATTCCAGACTGGTTAACATCCAATCACTTACTGCAATACTTGTGTGTGTGTGAGTGTGTGTGTTTCTTCCAGGCAGGAGAAAAATGGAATGCAGAAACTCCTACACTCAAAATGTTAAGAACTTGAAAGCAAAGCTGTGAAGCAATGTGTTTGAGGCAGTAACTAATACTGCTTCTAGGCCTTTGTTCCACCTGAAATGTAGCGTGACTCACTGAAACAAGAAAAGCGGATAACCAGACCCACAATACAGGAAACGATCAAAAAGAGAATCATGCAACCATGGCAAGTACTAAAGTGTGTGAGGTGAAAACATTAACCTACCTCTGCGGAAACAATTTTCATACCAAGTCAATGTTTCTTTAAACAGCAGGGCCAATATGCTTCATTTTTCTGAGTGTATGTAACTTTAAAAACACATTCCCTACATAGCAGCGAACACAGACGCGCTTAGAATTTATATTTGTCTTCTTATTCTCTTACAAATGTCCTTGATGTGCAATAAATCTAGACCAAATCAACTTCAGCTGCATCAAATGGCTCCAAAGTTCCCAAAATATAATAAATATATGAAAATTCAGAAAGCTTTGAAATAATCTATGATAAGCCATAAGTTTAAATACTGATAATAAGTTTTTCAAACCTTGAAGGATATTATAATGTGCACTTGAAAAACTAAACTAAAAACTGCACTTGAAAACTCCTTGAGGCATAAATTACATTTGTGGACCAACTGTTGATACATCACATCTATGCTGACCATTTCTGCCTCTTATTGGTTGATTGCCATCCTCTCCCCTGGAAGTGGAGGGAGCAAAAATGGTGGACAGAATGTAGAGAATAGTCTTAAAAAATATGGAATTTGCTTTGATCATCTTTTTAAATCTGAATAAGAATATAACAGACTGACAAAACAGCGTTTTAAGATGGTTTTCAATATTGCTTATAGGAACCAGTCCAGTAACACATCATGAACAACATGGAGAGGGTTCGCTAACCTGACTCCACCAGATGGATTTGCTCCGCATATCCATCTGAAAACCTTCCGTACAAGTAATTTTGGGAAGGGGCGAAAATACTGGTTAGCTGATTGGCCTATGTTGGTGATAGACGGGCCAAATAAAACCACTCAGATCAACGAAGCATATGACGTAACAGAGCGACGACGAAGAGGAGCCAATTGACAGATCAAACTCTTGCCGAAACCAATCGCGAGAAGATCAAAAACATCTTTTCCTCTGAGAAAAGCCTCCAGAGCAGTATTTTGCTCTTCTTTCAGTGAAGTAATACTCTGTAATTCCGATAAAACTTGCTCGATAGCCACGCTAACGCCATGTTCTTTAGACTGAACGGTCGCGCTTCTCGTTGCGTCACACCTCAACCCGCCTCAAAGCCAACGCTGATTGGACGTTCGTTTAGTGAACAGCTCCAAATTTTCTTCAACGGAGAGTCTCCAGACTGATTAGCGAGTGAAATCTTGAAAGCTCGCGAGATCAGGATGGTCTCATGAGGCTGAGGGTTTGCACCACATCCTGATAAGAAGTGGCCCCAAAAAAACGCTGAGTATAACATGTTCTCTTCCACAGAAAGAACCTTCCCTAAATGTTCTGACCAGCTTCTGAGGCACACCATTGCGATTCCCTGACCAGTTGCATCTCTGTCTGGTCTGCCATGATTATGACTCGAAGGATACCCGAGGAGCCCCCCCCCCCATATTCAATATGTTGCAGAGAGACACTGGTTGACAAAAGTATAGACTTTTCACCAACACCGCATGAAAGGCAATGACGTTTTAGCGGAAAAAAAGAGAGGAGGGGGTCTGGCGGTATTTGTGAATGAGAGATGGTGCAGCTCGGCTCATGTTCACGTGAAGCAGCAGATACGTAGCCCAGATGTGGAATTACTCGCAAGCTGCGTCTCAATTCGCAGGCTGCGTACTTCGGAGGACCCAGCCTACCTAGCCTCCGGAAAACCCAGCCTTGGTAGGCTGCTCCGGAGGATCCTCAGCCGTTGGTAAATGGGACGGTCTAGCCTTTGGCGCACTTCCTGGTTGCGATACGACGTCATCACATCTACCCCAAAAACAACGTCAAACAAAATCCGACAGCTCGAGAAACACGGAAAAAAACAACTAAACAAAAAAAAATGGATATGGAAATTTTTTGTATACTAATATGTATTTTACACTCGTTTTTTCTCTATTTTATAATTTTATTGTATTTTATGATTGTGTACAGCACTTTGGTCCTGTTCGGTGTATAAACTGCTTCATAAATAAAGTTGGTATGGTATGGTATGGTATTTTTATTTTATTTTTTTTATTTACTTGTTATTGGAGGAG
>NW_015150967.1:581981-623632 GCF_000732505.1 Cyprinodon variegatus | reverse complement strand
TTTTTCAGTGTATTCCTGTTTCTCTGACTGTGACTAACTGTATTTGCTCTCCTTCATCCCCTACATGGGAGCTGGCTCAGAGCTCTTCTGTCTGGCTCCGTGTTTCCTGAATGGGGCAGACTGTGGAGCTGGTTGAAAGTTCCCTGTTGTATATATCCATTCATTTTCTGTCATGCTTATTCTTGCTGGGGTCGCAAAGGGTGCTGGTGCCTATCTCCAACTGTTAATGGGCGAGAAAGGGGGACACCCTGGACAGTTCACCAGTCCATCGCAGGGCAACCCAGAGACGAACAGGACAAACAACCAAGAAGCCAATTAACCTAACAGTCATGTTTTTGGACAATCGGAAGAAGCCAGTGTACCCGGAGAAAACCCACGCATGCTAAAGGAGAACATGCAAACTCCGTGCAGAAAGACCCCAGGCCAGGAATCGAACCTCCTTGCTGCAAAGCAGCAGTGCAACCTCTTTTTCTTTTTTTAAGCCTGTTCTCTCTCCTTGAACCCCAGTCGGCCTCGGCAGATGGCCGCTCACACTGAACCTGGTTCTGCTGGAGGTTTCTTCCTGTTAAAAGGGAGTTTTTCTCTCCACTGTCACTACAAGCATGTTTGGCGTAAAGGAATGTTGATGCAATCATCTGGTTTTCCTTAGATAGAAAACTTAGAATCAATCTGACTCTATGATCTGGTTGAATTGTAACATTCATTGAGATGACATGTGTTGTGAAATGGCGCTATATAAATAAACTGAAGTGAATTGAATTAATACTTTTAAAGCGAGAAGCCTTTAATTTTATTTTTCAAAAAATGTATTTAGTTTTTCAGGACTTTGAACACTCAAAATACACTTAAAGGATTTATAAAACATGGCAGACTCTACTGAAAAGAAAAAAAAAATCTGCTGCAGGACAAAGATATGTTGTTGCTCTCCCCCTTATGGCTGTTATCATTGGAAACGGGAGTCATAACTTTGCAGCGACCTATTAATATTAAATTATAAAAGGTATTGCATTTTCTGTGCATTACAAAAGTGATTAAAGTACTAGTCACTTTTATAGCCTCTGTGATTTATGAAACAGTTTGCTTTACAAACTCCTTTGAACACAGTTAATATTATTAATGTCATAACCGTAGCTTCTGTCACAGGAATCATGTCAAAAGAAATTATAATTTTATTTGAATGGATTTGTTTTGGTTAAATTGTTTCAAAATATTAGCTCCACCTGGCATAATGTCACAGTAAAACTATTATGGGTCATATTTTCTTGAACTGGTTCAGCCCTAATATTCTGCAGTTACTGTATATTAAAGAAAAATACAATTTTATACAATTTTATACGGTCAGACCTGTATTAGAATAGACTCTAAGAATCTTATTTTTATGTCATATGAAAGTGCTAAATGATAACTTTCTCTGTAAAACACCAAGCAAAAAAAGAATACTTTCAAGCCAATCATTCTGTCATCCTCTGTGACCACAGCATATCAAAGCTGACTGATTGTCATCACGACCCAGAGTTTCTGTGTGTTTTTGTTTCTGTGTGATGGTTTTTGCAAGGAGATGGAACAAGCCTCAGGGAGTGCATAATAGAGTGCATAATAAACCTGCAGTCGTGCTGAGAGGAGAAGGAAACTCTTGTATTTATCTTAATTTCTTTGGGGTAGACATCACTGTACGCATACTTTAAGATCAGCCTCACATTAACTAAACCAAGGCTCCATTTTACCACTGAGGGCATTACAAACCTGCAGCGAAAAAACCTCTAATGTGCTTCTAACTGTTTTAGATCATTACTGCAGCTAAACAAGGTGGTTTTCTATAGCAACACAATGACTTCTTGTTATGCTTATATTTTGCTTTCCTGCATAATTAGATATTGACAAGTTTTTCTTGATATTCTTATGTATTGGCAAAAAATCCGTTTTGGAGAGTACAAATATTGCTTTGAATAGGCTTCATACTGACAGGAATTACACATGCCCTCTCAAATGACATTCTGTATAACAAAAGCATAATTTATTTAAGGGTTATTTTTAATCCAAGCATAATGCATTAATTTTAAGACTTCTAAAACAACTTCAACTACAAGGCTTTTGTAATAAACCTGCCTCTCTACAATGAAGCAGTTTTGTTCACGTAAATTATAGAAAAACTTTCTTTGTTTTGACCAATAACCAGAAACCAGATTTGCAAGTGCTGAAAGAAAATGTAAGTCAGAAAGTCGCATTGCTCTCTAGATGCGATTTACTCCATTTGTTTCAGGTGACTTCATAAATTAAATTATCTTTGCTTTTTTTCAAACCAGTAAATTAAGAGCCTTTTCTCACCACCTTGCACCTATTTTCTAGTGTAGTGTTTTTTCACTTAGACTTCATCAAAAGATCAGTCCATTTATTTTGTCTTTTAAAGCTATCAAACATATGACATGGATGTGGGATAAATTACTGTTACAAAGTAAGAAAGGGAGGGGGGGCATAATACAGCATGGCATAGCTTAAGACAGAGAGGGAGTAAGGAAGAAAATGTTAAAACTATGGACTGAACTGCCTGGGTGACCCAGAATGGTGAGCTTATTCATTTGCATTTACTGTAGTAATTAAATGAAGATGTAGGGTATGTTCAGATCCAGTGGCTAGGGCCCTTTGGTCCCCCGAAGGACCCAGCCTACCTGGACTGGGTTCTTCTAAGGCTGTGAAAACAAGGAGGCCGGAATACTTCAGCTATAGATTCAAACATGTTATTACTTACCCAGCTGTCACTGGGTAAGACATAACATAAGACATAACTTGACTTTCACTTTAGTAGACCAGGCTTTTTAATTTGCCTTGGTCTGGCGTACCTCCACATGTAAGAGGTCCACAGACTTTAAAACAGTCCTCATAACCATTTTTTTCAAAAATCAAAATCTAATACATTTTTTTGTCTGGCACATATAACAACATCTATCACTGGCCAAAGTGCTGCACACAAAAAGAAACAATACATGATAATTCAAACATAAACTATACAAAATAGAGGAAAAAACCCAAACTTTTACTGTATTAATTGGCAGAAAGTAGCAATGTGTTTAAGAAGAGCTTTTAAAACACACACAGTTGATTGCGTGTTAAGAGACAAGCTGCAACGTTCTGAATCAGCTGCAAGCTGCAAACGCGAGAGGCTGGCCTGCCTTAAACCGACATACAAAAAATTTAAGTTAAGTTGGGAGGTAATAAAAGCATTAATAACATGTTGTAAATGATAGAAAGATGAAGATGGTTTCACTTTAGATAAAAGTCTAAATATAAAAAGGGTCCTTTTAAAACAGAACTAATCTGTTTCTCAAGATTAAGGGCAAAATCAAGTCAATGATTTTTCACATGAGATTTTACAACCTGCTTGAGGCTACCAATATCAGATGGTGATGCTCTACGATTTCTAATTGGAACAAAAAGAAAATACAACATCAGTTTTATTTTCATTGAAGATTAGACGATTTCACAACTTCCAAAATTTTACTCCAACAAGGCAGTCAAACAGTAGATGGAGTGAGAAAGGATGATTGTGCTTCAACTGGGGACAAATCAGAGTACCATCTGCATATGAGTGAAATTAGACATTAACATTTTCCAAAAATGGAACCTAGAGGGAACAACTGGATGGAAAACAAGACAGGTCCAAGATTGGATTCTTGAGGACCTCCACATGTGATTGAAGCTGAAGGGGAAACAGATAATCTGATACTTATAAATTATCTGTGATGGTGTGCTCCTGTTTCTCTTTCCAAGTCCGTGGGAACATTGTTAAAGCCTTTCACTTTGCTGCCTTTGCAGCTGAATTTCCCCATTTTAGGAAAAAAAGTGCCTGGCATCTCAGGCCCATACATCACAGGGGGAACTAGGCCCATTACACTGGGAGCAGGGGCTGCAGTGGGGAGCACCTGCCCTCATGTTTTCACCTTAAGCCTCCTCCTCCCCCCTGTCTAACATCCTCCCTTCACCTCCAACTGCATTTCTGAGAGGTTAGAGATCAGTCAGAGTGTTAGACAACTTTGCATGTCAACAGATGGTATCTAGATGTGACATTTACACACTACGCTGTGGTTAATAGAGGTCAAATTACAGGCAGGTCAGAGGTCGAGGTATTATTGATGTTAACAAAAAGCCACACAAGCCTCATTACGAGTAACAATATAAACATAATCAGCGGCTGAGTCTAATGAGCAGCATGGAAAATATGAAAAATAACAGAATTTCTAAATAGTGAAAGGAAAAGTTGCAAAGTACAAGTCAGAGGCTTAACCAGCTAAAGAAACAATCTTTCCTCCCTGAGTGTGGTAAACCCCTCATTTTTGGTCCATCTGTTTTACATATTGTGGTAAAAAAAAAAAGATCTCTGAATTGATTGGCCCCAAATGTAACGCTTAAGGCTCCTTTATACAGGCAAAGGCTGTTTGACCCTCTTTCTACTGATCCCTACACACCAAGCTCCTTTCCTCTCTCTCCCCCACTGGTCTTGCTGAATGGGGTCCAGATCTCTGTGGCTAGCTATGGGGTTAGTTGTGTGTATGAAAATATCTGGAAATTGTAAAACCTATACAATCTTTTTTTTTAGCTTGAACAAGACGCACATTTTCTCCGCTTGAACCTGTAAAGTGTAACCTTTTAACATTACCATTCAAAAATGTATTTAGTAACTATTCAAGCAGCACCAACAGACTGAAAACGACCAACTTTGATAATCTACATGACTGCGCTTTGAATTGTTTTGTGAACTGTAAATGCTATACAAATTAATGTTTTTTCCTCATTATGTAATCTGTAGCTAAAAGGGCTAATTCTATATGTGGCACAAAAATAAAACGAAACAGAAATCTCATATGCAGCTTTGAACAAGTAACAACCATGTGAATATGGTCATATGAGTAATAGTGACACTCCAATAAAAATTCAGCTCTTTTAGCGATTTTTTAATTTTTTTTTATGCCTGTTCCTATTTTGTTTTTGTTTTTTTATCTCTGGAAAGAAAATTATATAGTTGTACTGGGGCACAGAAAATGACTTTATTTCTCATCAAAAATAAATTGTATCAACCAAAAAACTTTCTTGGTAAGGAAAAAGCTGGTACTGTACACCCTCCCCAACTATAACCAGTCTCGCCCCTTGGTTTGAAATCACTTCCCCAATATGGTTCCTGCATCCATATCATATAGCAGTCTGCTACATCAGACTGAGGAAAGTACATGTCTGACCCTTCACTCTAGCTGAGAGGTTTCTTGCATGCACAGCCTGTTTTAAGTTAACGCAACACAGCTCTAAAGAATAAAGATCTTGGCTTTGCCTCTGCCAAGAAGTTTCCATTTCAAAGTTTTCAGTTAGTGGATTCACTGGTTTATGTTGGTTCATTGTTGTGTTGCAGGGTCTTGATATGATTTTGTTTTTGTTTTTTTCCTTTTTGTTGGTCTTACAGTTCCCTAACTAATCCTCTGATGGATGGTAGAATTAATGTTGGATTCAACTGCGAGATGTTCCAAAACAATGAGACAGCCTCCCTTTTTACTTCAGCATTAGTATGAATTTGTTTTTTGTTTTTTCTGGAAAACTGAGTACATAACTATTTCAGAAGGTTGGGTTCTTTTGGTGGACTGCAGTTTGAGATCTGGCTGTAAAGCCATACATTTTCACATCAGGACAAGGAAAAGATTGTCTGACCTTTTTTGGAAGTTACAGTCTGTTTATAGGGTGACCTTTCCTCGAATGCCAGGCCCAGGAATGTTTGTAGTTATATTGAATTTCCTCCAGAATTCTTAAAACATGAGAATAGCTGATTTCAAAAATATTTTACTATCTCTATAAACCTGTTACCAAAAATATAGGCCGCTTCAGTATTTTGGCAGGTTTCAGGAATCTCCTTCCATGGGTTTTACTTTTACTTTAGCAGCCAAGAGTGTACCAAATGAAATGTCTTACATTTTAGTCAAAACATAAATTCTTCAAAATACTAATGAACATTGTTCCAGTGATACACACCATATGTAAACCCTGTATTATTTGTGAATTTAAAGTAATTTCTTATGCTTTTGTTGATTATTTATATAGTTACTCTATTATATCAGACTGTTATTTATTTTCTGTAATATTTTTCATGTATAAAGCTTTTTCTGTTAAATCTTGAGTACATTTTTTTTTTAAACCGAAGTAAAAATGTAAGTGAAAACATTTACAATATTTTAACTTGTAACATCAGTACCAAAAACTTGATTTAAGGAGATTCTGCTGGGTTGTATTTGGGCGAAAGCTTATTTTCTTAAAAAGCTCAACATCTAAAATGTTTAACTTCTGACTTTGTTCTTGAAAGTAAGCGATAGCATTGGTTTCAATAAATCTTAAAGTAGTGTTATAAGAAAATGAGAGTTAAAAGTCTGCAAAACAAAGCAAAAAAAAAATAAAAAATGGCTCGATACATTTCATGCGTCCACTCTTCAAAGTGGTGTCCCTGGCTTTGGAGCTTAACCACATCATGCGTGTATTAATCTCCATCAAACACAGGCATATATCTGGGATATATCGTCCACACACTGTCAAACATGTGAGCTGTATAGAAACCATTTTCCACATGGTTCTGATAGAAGCCGAGGTAAGTTCTCAGTAGTGAGATAGCTGTGTTTTCCACTTCTGTTAGTGATTGTAGAAATTGCCTCCTTGTCTTTTTGTTGAGAACAAAAGTGTCCACAGGAAATGGTTAGATTATAAGTTACAGCTAAAACAGATTACAATTAACAATAAATAATGATTTTTAACTATTCTCTGTACAGTTGTAAGATGTGTTTCTTTTATTTTTGTTACTAGAAGAAAAAAAAGAAAGATGATTGTTTCCAGATTGTAAAATTAAGCGTATAAAGCCTGCTCTCAGTGTGGCAGTATTTGTATAAGCTTTCAGTATCACAGTTTAGATGAACCTACAGATTTGTGGATAGGAATATAAACACTGCCCATATGTTCACCGTATAAAGTTGAAAGGCAAAAAGATGGATGATGAATCTTTATGTTTGACAAAATCTTTTTTTGTTAAATACAAACAACATGAGAGAGAGAGGCTAAGGGGAAATTACCCACTTCAGTTTTTTTATTCATCCCCTTTGTTTTGAAGCAGATGCAAGTGTACTAGACTAGCTATAAGAAAACTACACTGTTGATTAGCTTTAATAATTAGTGGGAATAACTTACAATACAGATATTATGAGCTAAAATATTGTGAAATAGGATAAGAAAAATGAAGCATGCAAAATAATATCAGGAGTGACCTGTTGTCTAGGAGTCTCTTCAAATTGTCTTACAGAATCAGGTATATTTGAGAGCTAGTTGAAAAATCCATCTATGCCATCTTCAAAGTCATTTTAAAAATGTTTCATCTGAATGTCAGGTAATGAAGCTTAAGTGTAAATTCAGTCTGGAAGACTTTCATCAGCTTCACCTGAACCCCCTGTGATGTCCCTCATTCAGCTCCAAGAAATCAGCTCGGGGGCTGCTCCTCCTCCAACACAACTCATCTCACAAGATCACCTTCATTTGGCTCCTGGCTCAGGTTCTCTCTCCTGCACACAAGCAAACTTTCACACACCTCCACCTCCACTCCCTCATTCTCAGTCTCACTCATCCTCTGGTTTATTTCACCACCAGTGTTCAGGCCACGGTTACCCGTGGTTACCCATCCAAGTTTGTTACATTATAGCATCAAAGTCTTCTGCCAGGGCCAGAGCGCCAAAGAACTTCTTTCGTTTATGTCTTTGTTTATGTCTCCTTGAACCCCAGTCAACCTTGGCAGATGGTCGTTCGCACCGAGCCTGGTTCTGTTGGAGGTTTCTTCTTGTTTAAACTGGGTTTTTTCTCTCCACTATCTCTACATGGATTTCAGAGAGTCAATGAGTCAACTGCTATTTGTGTTAGACACTTATTTTTACCTTGTGTGGAACTCAGTAAAAGTTATTAGAAATTTAACAATATTGAACTTTCAAATAACCTCAGCCATTTTTCTTAATCTAAAGAGTGGGATTAAATATAGATGTCTAACTTGATTCTCTCACAATATCCCAACATTTTTTTGTGTCCTCCAAACCTTGGAATGCTAACATTAGATTATTTATGCTCCCTAAACATTTTTTCTCTTAGGGTTCTTCCGACTGATTTTTGATAAATTATGAAGGTTTTATTTAGGCACATCAATGTTGTTTGACATTAAATTTCACTACAAGTTGTGACTTCATTTTACATATCAATCAATTTTAACCCTTGAAGTAATTCCTAGTGCGGGGATTTTTATTAAAACTCTTAAAGGCATTGTTTTAATGATTATTTATCAAACCTAATCTATTCATTTAATGTATTTGTTCATGATTTTTACTTTTCAGGAGAACTGAATGGGAATCTAAGTCTAGCTGTGTCTGTTTCACCTTTGGGCTGTGAAAAAGAAACATGAAACCAATCATCATTCCCTGTGTTGTGAAAAAGGATGTTTGCTAGAAGACGCCCCAACTGCCGGACATCACAGCAGAAAGAGCTAACAAAGTAAACAGAATCCCTAAAACATAAAACCAGAGAATCCAAGAGAATCCAAGACGAGCAAAATTCATGAGAAAAACATTAAAGAAGCAATTATCTGATAAGGAGCAGCTGAAAACAAGCTGCTTTAAATAAAAAGACTGCTAAACAGACATTACAGGTGTGATGACTCAGAACCAGGTCCGGTAGAAAACCAGTAAACCAGACCGACTGAAGTAAACACATGAACAGGCCCCAATAGGACAATAAATGAAACCAGTTGGATGTAACTCTCAAAAACAATAAACTACTCTTACAATACAATGACTCTTCAGACATATAAATTTACTTTAGTGTCAAGAAATAAAAACTCAGCACGACATTAAAACCATGCCACAAAATATAGCAACTTGTACATGACAGAACTTATACCTTTAGGTTTAACTGTAAGCTTATATTAAAAACATTTTTTTCTATTGACTGTATATTGTCTTAGCTATCTGTAAAAAAGTACAATGTCTGTTTTACAAATTAATATCATTCCATTTAATAACCAAAGACATCTTTTTGGGTCCCTGGGGCCATAGAGATAAATATAAAATCCAAGTAAAATGTGAATTACACTTATCACTGACATTTGAAGTGTTTCCTATCTCCCTCTCTTATAGTTTACTCTCTCCTCCATCTGGTCAATGCCGCTACACCACATACTCATCTGCGAGACCATTTGCTTTACCAGCTGATTAAAAAAACGCAGATTTTTGACAAAGGTGTTAAAATATTTTCTATCTTGTAACATACTTGAGCTTATCGAAAAAAAGGCTGTGATGAATGACTTATTGCTGTAGTTTCTTTATCGAGTAAGCAGGTCATGATTCAGTTTTTCTGTACCTCTTCTGTCTGCCCCGTTTTGTCTCTGTGCTGCAGTTACTTAAATAATTGTTTCCATCTACCTTTCCACTGCTTGTATCCTAATCATGCCTCATTCGCCCCACCTGAAATCCTGGCTTTATAGCACTTTGACTGACAAATTTTGCCAGATGATCGAAAGCCATCATAGGAGTTAAATGTCCAGTGTTATTCTGTCAGAGGGGTGACTTGGTGATATCAGTAAAGCTCAACCCCCAGAAAACAGGCAGCAGCTAGAACGTTATTGAAGGATTGATTTTAGACCTGCTGGCTGAGGAATGGACGTCCTGATTCGCAGGGCAAGGTGCGAGGGCACTTAGCTGTGAGGGCCAACCAAAGTAACTTGTGGCTTCAAAAACTAACTTGATTTTCTATGTGGACATTGTTACTGTTAAAGGTATTTTTGTCACTGCTGTTTCTCTTAGTTTGAAAAATAGACATTTGCATGTGTGGAAGGAATTAAAGAAATATTTCATTTTTTCCTGTCAAGTACCTGCAGCAGTACCACCTTACTACTGTGCAGACTGCTGGGTCCCAAAATTCAACACCATACAGGACAGAGCCATGCCTGTACCCTTTTACACAGATGACCTGTGCTAGGCTCAAGTTTTCTGCTAGTGAACTTGTGTATGTGGCATTAAAAGGATAGTAGGTTAATGAAGATTTTAAGGGTAGATGACTCTCATTAAGTACCTGGGGTTCAAACCTATGTCCCTTGCTTTGAAGTCAAAAACCTAAATATCTACACCACAGAGTCCTTAAAAATAGTAATATAAAACTATAAACCTTAACATCACCACATGTTAACATATTGACTTCTGTTCATTTAAGGTTAAAGTTATATATTTGGAAAGAATTACTAATAACTTTTAATCAGGATTTTTTACTTAAAGGCACACAGTGTACTTTTTTTCTTAAACTGAAATTTCTGAATTTAGCTGTTATTAAATTAAGCCCCATTTACACTATCCCTCTGAAACTGATCCGTGCCGAGTTTGGACCAGTTAACCGTGCCGAGCTTGGTTCCTTAAGACCATTTACCGGTACATATCAAACTAGCACGGTTCCTCGCCTCCTAGTGAGGATCTATGGTACTACTGCTCTCTAGAGGGAAACAAGCAAATCAACATGGCGGTGCCCGTAACATACAGGCAGTTTGGTTATAATAATGATATTTCTTTATTTGCGGAGAGTCAGGCAAAGAAGGCAGCCTTTGGTGAATTTATTTGACAGAGTCGGCTTTTGGGAAGTGGATACGACAAACGATAGTCTAGTCAGGGCATACTGTACAGACATAGAAAAAAAATGACAGATGTTGTGGTTCATCACACTGCTAAGCAGAATCATCACAGGAAATCATGTGGCATGGTAGGGAATCTAGTATTTATATGAATATCTAAAATTTCATGATTATGGAGGCTGACTATAAGACGCGGTCTGCTCATGCGCTCTTTGTTATCTGAGAACCGGCTTGAACTGAACTGCGCTGAGCCCTACTGATGAACTAGTAGCATGTTAGCGCGTTTCGAATATGTCTGGTGCGGTCCCGTTCAGTTTGCATGCCATTTACACTCAACAGTTATCTCGGTTACTGTGCTCAGACCGATCTGGGCACGGTTTCAAAAGGGGTTGTGTAAAAGGGGCTTAAGTATCTTTTCCAAAGAAACTCTGACAATTGACCTCTTAAGTCAACATATTTTGAATTTTGGCATCATCCCAAGCCACTGTGGAGTAATGATTTACAGCCTGGTCCTATAAAATAAAGGAATAAAGTTCTCTTCCAGTCCCACCCTAACAATAGTATTTTGGTGAGTTATTTAAATGCTTTAATAAAAACACAAGTTTAAAAAAAAAAGTGTATGAATTAATGACACAGTGAAATGTCAAACTGCATGTGTTACAACTTAATGACTTTGGCAATTAAGGCAAGTAACTGAAGACAAACTGTTATTTCTTATCTGTGTCATATGAAAAAAGTCTGATGAATCAATATAAAAAAAATCTCTGCTCAGTCTTTGTAATGACAGTTTGATTGGTTCAAAATGTGTTCCAGTAAATAAAGACCAGCACACTGACAGATTGCAAAAGAATAAAATTAGATTTTCGCTTCGGGGGCTGGAGAAGTATATCAGCCCTCGTAACACTGCATTATGACTAAATATTTTCCAAGGCTCATTTTGGAAAAACATTTTCTACTCGCATTTCAAAGATGACAACAAAAAAAGCAAAGTTATGCAAGTTTTTATATTCTAGACGTGTCCGTCAAGACATTTCATAGAAAAATAGCAATATTTTTTGGATAGAAATGTAATCAGTTGCACAATGACAAACTCATGCCTGTGAAATTAAAATAAACATTGTTTTTGTTACCTCAGAAAGATTAATGTGTGTGAAACATTGAGAAAATATCCTTTGAAGTGCCCAGTTTCTTTCTGCATATTGTTTTTATTTTTCCCCATCTCAATTTAGCCTATAATCTTCACCATCTTTCATAAAAGACAGCTTCAGAACATTCACTCAGTGCAGCAACAGATGGAATTTATAATCTCCTGCCATAAACTTGAAACACATCTACAAGTTGTACTTGGAAAGAGTGCAATAAAAACAACATCAAACTGCTCTACTTATATTGAATTATACTCTACACTTTTCAACATTGAAGGCTCTGAGTTTAGACTCCATAAAGTTAAATAGAAAGATAGATAGAAAGATAGACACTTTTTAAAATGCATGCTGCATAATTGAC
Organism: Cyprinodon variegatus; assembly: GCF_000732505.1. Lineage (NCBI taxonomy): Eukaryota > Metazoa > Chordata > Actinopteri > Cyprinodontiformes > Cyprinodontidae > Cyprinodon > Cyprinodon variegatus. Next base: position 611,463 of record NW_015150967.1, on the reverse strand, counting down.
AAAGTGTAATGAAGTGTTGTGCTGCAATACTGAGCTGTGCTACATTTTCCCCTTAAAAATAAATTCAGATGCCATTCTGCAACCTGTTCAAAACTGTTTAAAATACACTTTTGGGTAGTTTAGAGTTATTTATCTGTTTAATACTTCCTCTCTTGCAGTGTGGATGCTGATGCAACTTAAAGGGGTCAGAATGCAAAACCGAGTTTACATAGTCATAGATGAATAACGATAGTTCAGTGGGTGTAATGGACATACAGAGAAGTTTAAACCCCACCGACACCTCCTTTTTCTGCAAATCTCACAATTCTAAACTTCCACCATAAAACGGGGGAATCCAAACAAAGCCCTGAATTGACATCAAATTCGGGGATGCTGCCTTATTTGGTTCTGGCCTGTACTTTTGTCACGCCCCAAAATTGACATACAGACCAGCCCACTGGTTCACTGGCCCAAGAACATGAATATAGGTAGATGTAACAAACTAGTTTAGCTGTTTAGCCTACAGTTGGGTTTACTTCTACAATAATTACAAAGCAGGCAGTTTCTTTATTGAAAATGAGCCAGAACCACGGGTGTAAATGCAGTATTCCAGGCTGCATGGAGTAACGATCCCAAGGATCTGAAGACTCAACAAGCATTAATTGTTTTGGTTTATCAGAAGATCCCTGCAAAGTTTGATGCTCAGCTGTTCATTTGCTCTAAGCATTTTACCGAAGACAGCTTTCAAAATCTTGGACAGTTCAATGCAGGATTTGCTAAACTTCTTTCCCTGCAATGAGGGGCTGTTCCAACCGTAAGGCCATCACAAGCTGTAAGTGTTATTTTGTCACTAAGCTGTTGATAGCAATACTAGCAAATCTATGGTGACCAGAGTTGGGTTTCTGAAAAGGAGGACACTTTTTTGGGGGGGGGTCTGCAGGGTCGCTGACTGGACCGGACCGGGCATTCGAACCGAGCCATCAGCTCCGGGGCTGGTCCAGAAACCCTGACGGACTGGAGCAGCGAGCCAGCCTTACCAGGCAGGCGGGGGGTAGCACAGGGCCGTCGTTGTCCAGGCTACTGTCACCGGGTCGGGTTCGGTCGCTCTGTTTGCTTGGTATCCCGGATCAGCCCCGAGGCTGACAATTTTATGAGAGTGTTGCGCATAAATCAGGTGTTGAGCCCCGCTATCTAATGCAATCTCCCTTCTGCTCTGAAACAAAGCAGAACATTGTCTGTCAGTCTCTTTGAGTAATCCCCAACGAGGCTTGAGCCTCTGTGTATTGATGCCAGCAGCAAGAAAGAAGGCCCTGATTGGATAACATGCAAAAATATGTCACTTCCAGTGGGGCTAAGCCTCTCAGCGGGGTCTATGGAGTGGGACATGAAGCTGGCTGCTCGATGCTGATTGGCAGAACCTACTTTAGGGTTTTTGACTGGCAGTGACCAGAAAACGGGGAGGTTTTCCCAATGAGACTCAGACGAGAGAGGTAAAAGCAATCATTTGGTATTTGGTTTTTGTGCTGTACTCTTGTCATGGTTTCTAGAGTTTATTATTTCAGAGTGCTTCACAGCAGCTGTTTGTTGTTGTTGTAAGGATGTGTTTAAACATTTGCTAATGCAACAATTCAGGTTTATTTAAACATTGAGCCTCTTTTGGAGAGCAACTCCCACCGCTGCAGCAGACCTAGTGCTAAAATTTTGTTAGTGCTCCTTTAAAGGTTGCCTGTGGCAAAACTAATAATAGAAAAAACATCCTTGGGGCTTTAACTCATCCAAGTAGCAAGAGATTTTACATGAGAACAGGAGCCAGCTTTAACTGAGCCTACAAATGGCCTACTAGGTTGTCTTTGCCATCAACTGAAAAAGGGTGTGGAATCAGGAAGGAGGTGGTTAACAGGCCAGGTGAGTGAGTCCGTCCGTCCGTCCGTCCGTCCGTCCGTCCGTCCGTCCGTCCGTCCGTCCATCCATCCATCCATCCATCCATCCATCCATCCATCTTTTCTCCTCAAAGTCCCGGTATGTAACTATTGTAACTATTTTGACATGGACAGAATTGTAATGTTTGATAAAAGCTCCTTTAATGGCAATTTTCTCACATTGGTAGCACTATGGAGATATAAACTAAATGAAGAGGGCTTATTTGTTGCCAGTTTAGCAAAAGATCTCGATCACTGCAGTTTGCTAAAGTGCAATACAAAGCCCTAAGCATCTCATAACAAAAAGTACTTGACATTAAGGAACATAAAAATGCACAGAGATGATGATTATTAACGAGAAGATGCAACAGGGGAGAATATGCATTTGTATGTAGTTATATGTAAATCTAAGAGATATTAAAGTGATAATATGTCATATACGCTGGTAGGCTGGACTACACCACTGGTAGTGTATAAACAGAATATATGGGTTTTTTAGCTGCAAATGTTAAGTATTTTTACTTTGATTTAGATGTCTGTCAATGGCCCAGTAGGGCTGTGGTTGGTGATGTTAGATTTAAAATATTTACATACGCCAAGTGCTAAAAAGAAAATTGTCTTAAAATTAGTCACAGAATTGTCTTAATTAAAATCATCAACATTTCTATAAAAAAAATCGCAATCTAAACTAACCTGTTTGTTTGACTTTGCTTAATTTGGAAGTGTTGTGCTGCCAACCAAGGATAAAAATTTTATATAAATAAATACAAGTAATTAAAACAAAACATTACACTTTTTTTAGAGTGTCTTTATTGGAAATTTCTTAGCAAATGTATTAATATTCAAAGTCAAAACATATATACAATTTTTACATAAAGTGCTGGATATTGATAAAGAATGTTAGAAAAAATAAGTGCATTTATCAGCACACAGAATCAACAGATAAGCAAAACAGATCATCTGAAGTCATGAAGCAAAACAATCTGGACTTTATGAACAGTCAAACAACATAATTTTTCTCTTAAATCTGTACAATGTGTACTTTGTTGTGTTTATTCTGAGAACATTGAAACTCCTTTACTGCCCTACTGTATACATGTATAACATCAAAATAGACCTATGATATAAAACAATAAAATCACCTGGACCTAATTGTGTTGGATTTTTTGTATAGTATTTTAATTTTTTTTTCAGAGAACACAATAAAAAAAGGTGTTTTTTTTTGGTTGTTAAAACTTTAACCTATCATTGAAACCAACTGCAGAATGGCAATAAAAAGTGTTTCATTTTGTAAATGTTTACACAGCACATTCTTTTAACTGTTTAACATAACCATCTGGGCATGTTAAAATTGTAGCTTTTCAAAGAATGTAATTCAAAACAGGCTTTATTTCAGACTATTTAAAGTTATTAGTTCATATTTACTAAAGATGCCAGTTATGAAAGCAACCAAAGATGTAATATACTAAATGCCCTTCTTCAGTAACTCTGCATTTAGGCCAGACTTAAAGCTGCTCTATACATCATAAGTAAGATGTTTTTTCTTAATCTTACAGCTGCAAGAACAAAATTACATTTTTTTTTTCTCGCAGCCCCGTCCGGTTGGTTCTTGCTGCTTGATCTTGACTTGCCTGGACAGAACTTCCTTATCACAGCTTGTGTGAGAACAACTATGTGATGGGTCATTATCTGGATATGCGTTGTTATGTAGAAAAAGCCGGTATGACCCCCCTCCATTTTTTTTAGGTCAGACATGTACTCCTTTATTTCAGGTCCAGCAATCCATACATGGAAACTATTGTGATCAAGCTTCCTGGAGAGGTAGCGAAACGTCTTCAAATCTTGGAAACCAAGTCCAGTGGATTGTTTTTTTAAACTTTTATGGAATTGTGATCAATAGTTTGAGGATCAACTGGTAGAGGTGGTGAGAAAATATGAACATTTGTAATATACATCTTCTAAATACATAATATAAACCAATTTGTTTTACTCTTCTTAGTAATCTGAAAAGAATGGCCAGTCTGGCCCTGTGTTGCTGTTGTTTTTTCACAGGCGGGTTGTAAGCTACTTTGGATAGGACATTCTATGAGTTTGACAGCTGAGGTTCTTATTAAGTATATTCATCAGAGGCAAAACTAATCTTTTTTGGTTCTTGTTGACTCGAGAGTACAAACAAACTGCTCAGCTCTCATTTAGTGTAGCGGCCTAAACCATAACAGTTATGTGACTTTAAGACTAAAAGTAAGGAGCAGAGATTTTAAAGTAACATGCAGATGATATGTGCTGTCTGCAAAGGAGCGCCAATATAAGCAGTAATGGTGCATAAATGTTATGCTATAGTTACATACTGTCTTAGCTGTAGTGGAAAAAAGAAAAACTATTATGTTCAGATAATGTGGTGCGATGCTTTATTCTACTTGAATTGACAGTCCGGAGCAGTCTGATAGATAGCCTATGTTTACCAGCAGTAAGTGTGGATCAGGCTGTGACAGACCAGGTGCCACTGAGCTGCTTACACTCCAAGCTGGAACTTACTTATGGTTTGCTCACTGCAGCATAAAAGTGTTGTGTGGTTTATAAAATTAACTTTTGTTCTAAGAATGGTTTCATAGAAAACAGACATCGGAACAATACTAAGTGAAAAGTCGGGCACAATTTAAAATGTCAGGAACTCAGACTGTGCATCACCAGAGTTTTTCGAGTGATCTGTGGAGCACTGGATTTGTACTCTACACTTGAAGTTCAGCTTCTAAAAGACTTGCAGTATGGGGCCCTGAGTCGAGTCTGATACCCCCCACTCCTGTGTCTGACACAACTGGTGAAGAGCTAGGGGTTCTTATGGTGAGAGAGGACAATGATGGGGTAAAGGTGGGTGTCATAGCTGACGGGGTAAATCCTCTGTTCCTGGCTAAAGGAGAATAAGCATATTTGGGGTAGGAAGGCTTCCTGATCAATGTTGGCACTCGTCCAGGCTTCCTCGGTGGAACAGTCCGAATGCCTGGCTGAGCAATTCCGGTTATGAGAGGTGGTGGGTACATCAGAGAGCTTGACTCTGTAGCAAAGTCCTCATGGCCTCCTTGAAGCTCCTCATCAGGGAGCATTCCAATATCAGAAAATACAGCAGCAAGAGTTTGAAAGCGGGGTTCCCAGTCTAAATGCAAATCCCAGCTGTAGCTACCATCAAGGGGCTCCTCAAGGCAGACAAGTGATGTCAGGGAATCTGCAGAGACTTGAGCCATGGAGAGGGGGGCATACCCTTTTGCCCCCATGGACTCTTCTAAATCTCTCACCCTGAGAACAGCAGGCAGCAATCCCTCCCCTCCTCCCTCCTCTTTGAAATGGTGGAGACTTTCTGTGCTCGCTATGCCCTTGGATAAACATTTACTAAGAGATGAAATATATTCTGGTCCTACATCAATAGAGTGGCAGGAGATATTGTCAACTGGTAAGGTTGATATGGGAGTCTTAGGTTTCTGCATGTTCAAGTCATCTTTTTTATAGCAGGGAAACTCATTAATCCACTTGATTTCCTGGTCTTCAGCTGTCTCACCCTCTGCCGATCCACGGCCACTTGAATCTGACTGCATGTATGAGTTAGAGACTTCTCTCTTCGCAACAAAACCTACAGGTGGTGTTAACTCCTCCAAGGAAATTACACTTTGCATCTGGCTGTCGGATTCCCTGGATAAGTCAGTACCATGGTTAAACTGCTCAGTACTGGCACCAGCGTTTTTCAGGGCGGCTTTTTTAACATTGCATCTGAAAACTATGCCTCCAAAGATGACAAGAACAAAAAGGAAAAGAAGAAGTGACACACTTAAACTAAGTATGTGGGAATCAAAATGAACCCCAACTAGGGCTTCAGCTGAGCTGGAGATATTCACAAAAACCAGGCAAGTTGTGGTTCTAGAACCCAATTTGGGACTACCTGCAGACACAACTAGTTCCACTATATCTTTGCTGGCATGGCTGGCTTGTGTGCGATACACAGGACCAGACACAAAAATAGCTCCAATTGTTTTGTTAATTGAAAAAAATGGAGATGGCGTCAAAAGCGAGTACTCTACCAGCCCATCTACCCCTCCATCATGGTCCATTGCCATCACGTAACCAACTGTCTCCCCAGTCACAGTGTTTTCTGGAAGAGGGAAGTGGTACTTTTTTTGAGTGAAAATGGGACTAAATTCATCCACTCCCTTTATTGCCACTTGGACTTTCACCGTTGCAGATTTGTCACCTTTGTCTCTGGCCTCCACTACAAAGCAGTATTCAGTCTCACGTTCGTAATCAAAAGTTTGTCTGGTGAGAATGTCGCCAGTAAGGCCATCAATGGTAAAGGCGTCCTTCCTCTCTGGGCTTCTGCTGCCATAATCCATGAAGCAAGAGGACAATATTGAATAGGTCAGCTGGCCATAAGGACCTGAGTCCTTATCAACAGCATGGACAGAGCATGTATGCGTAAATGCTGGGAGGTTTTCCTGCACTGAACATATAACTGTTGGGAACATGAAGTATGGGGTGTTGTCATTCTCATCCAGAACTTCTATCGAGACAACTGTAAAAGCCACATTATGGTTTTCTGATGTCTGGTCCCCATCAGTTGCCTTGATAGTGAGGATATATTTCAAATCTTCCTCATAGTCAAGTGAGTGGTTGACTACTAAAATACCAGACTGGGGGTCCAACTTAAGGTGGCCTTTACTGTTCCCAGAAATGATTTCATAATTCACAAGGCCATTGATGCCCAGGTCCGGATCCCAAGCGCTGACCTGGACCAAACTGGTTCCTATCAGGACATTTTCACTCACTTGTGTATGGTACTCTGTGCTGGAGAATACAGGAGCATTGTCATTGCAGTCTGTTACAGTCACTTTAACAATTGATGAACTATTCTGGGGGGGTATTCCTCGATCAGAAACACTTACTGTGAGTTCATAATATTGAGTTGTTTCACGGTCTAGAGATTTACACAAAACTAGCCTCCCTACTTTTTTAATTTGATTTTCAATGGTAATCATTTTCTCTTCTAAACAGAATCGTTTGTCTTGATTTCCACTGATTATGGCATAGTCCAAATGGGAATTTCCTGGACTCCAGTCTTCGTCTTGTGCAGAAAGAGTGAGCAGGGTTGTTTCTGGAGATGTATCCTCAGGGATGGTGAGTGTGTAAACATCCTGGTGAAACAAAGGCTGATGGTCATTTGAGTCTAGAATCACCAGATCCACAGAGGTGACTGTGGATCTTATGGGATCGCCTCCATCTCTTGCTTCAACCAGAAGATGGATCAGGTTGCTGTTTGTAATGGTCCTTAGGGGCCTCTTGGTGAAAATGGAACCTGTAATAACAGAATATGTTAGGGCAGACTGATGTTATTCAGATTATTAAATTTCTTGTTGCACAATAAATTTGGCCAGGTCTCCCTTTCAAAAGAGATTTTTAATCTCAATGGGTATTACCTTGTTAAATAAAGGATAAATCAAAAAAAAAAATGTGATATAACAAGATGATTGAGTTCAAATTTTAAATTTTCTTTTTAAGTTTGTATCATTAATGTTATTTCTGTAAGGGTCTCAATCCTTCCCCATCATGTCTTTGGATATGGTAGGTTTCAACCTGTCCTCCACTTGTTATACAAGATTTTGTTGTGCTTAGGACATTTTTTAGGTGCAGTCCCGTTTTTTTAAACCATCAAAACAATGCCAATCTATTGACACTGCTTGTTCCCCATTTAGTGTCTGCATTCATTGAAGGACATGTAGTAACTTCCTGTTAGATTGTCGCCATAACTATCAGCAGAATGCAGTATTAAGCCAATACTAACTTTGGAAGTCACATCTCTCACCAAATTCTGGCTAGCATTTGTAGTTCTGCACTACAATACCTGAAAGCTTGTGGCAGATTGTTATTACATTTTAGCGTTTAGCTAATAATTATTATTATTGGGTTAATTAATATTATTATTTTGTAGTACCCCTTAGGGAATAGGCCTGCACTACCACCAATAATTCCCCACTGCAAATTATCTTTGTTAGCTTTTTTTTCATTTTTTTATTTTAAGCGATGAACTGTTGCAGTCTTTAGTTTTAGGCTGCAAATCTCTGAAAACCAGCAATAAACCAAGAAAACCACTGAGAATGTTTAAAGTACAATGATCCAAGGGTTTTTAGAAATTCCACAAATATATGTTGTCAGAGACAAGAGTTCGTATGAATATAGTTTGTTGTTAGGTCTTGTTTAATTGCAGTAGCCTGTCAACTCTTATATTTTATATATTTATTACCTCCTCTTTTCAGTCACTTTGTCACTCCTTATTCTGTGTTTGTCTTTTTAGCATTCTCTTACTGAGACATGCTCTATGTTTTGTTCTCCCCATATTGTGGTTCCTGTATTTTTACCATTTGCTTCTTTTAATGCATTTTTCCTCATTTAATGTTGTCAGTTGTCTCTGTTCTCCGGTTCTGTTAATAAATCTCCTTGCGATGTTTCTGAGCCTGATAATTTACAGTTTTTTTGTTAGTTGTTTTTCTTATTTGGACATTGACATATGTTCTCATTATTGGAAACCTTTCAGCAACCTTTATTACTGGAAACGTTTTGGCATTCAATGTAGCTCCTTCCGATTGGCCGCATATGGGTCCTATACAACGCTGTAGGATACAAGAGAAAGTATTGGACTGAAACTTGATAGCAACAAACGCCGAAATGAGTCAGATTGGAACTGGCCAGAGAAGATCATAATATCCACAGTGCATCCCTAATTTAATAAGACGTAGATGTTCATAAATGTATTCTCATGATAATTCAGTAAACTTTAAGCATTCGCTATATAAAACTGTGAAGAAGTAACTGGTAAGAGTCTTATAAAGAGTCTAACGGAGACTAAAAGGACACATTTTTGAAAACAGTTGATTTAAAACACTGCATTTAAATAAATGTGTAGATTATCACTGGGTTTATTTTGCTTTCAAAGAAAAAAAGAGAATGTATGGCTTTGCGTTCCTGGAGTTGCATCAAGATTGCAGAAGTCATTGCAGTGCAACCTCATGTCCTGTGAAAAACCTTCCAAATGAATACCATGTGCGGACTGCAAAAGCAATTTTCTTCTGGGAGAGCATCAAAGAGTTTCTCTGAAACATTTCTTATTCCACTTCACTGCCACTTAAACTTCCGTACATGATGAACACATGCCTCATGGAGCAGTACCTTCCACTGAGGAACACATGAATGCAGAAAAACAAAACGTTTGCTGGTACAGAAAAGACTGTGTTTGGTTTATGGATGTAACCATAAACTTTTAGTTATTGTTCAAGGACATTTCTATTCATGGACCTCTTCCTAAATTAATACATATCATTTTCATTGCACAATGAACTCGGGGCAGAAACATAGTAGCATGAATCCTCTTTCTACTAAACAAAGACAGGCCAAACTGAAGAAAAATAGATGGTTTTAGTATTTTTCATATTTTTTTTAAAGGTGGAATAAGACCAAAGCTAGATTTTCTAAGATAGTCTATCCCCACAACTGCTCTTGGCCCTTAAATGTTTTTGGTTTAACAGTTTGCAAAGACCTGAAAATACACACACTAGATAATATGCTTGTGTACCCATTGGTGTTGAATACTAAGCTGCTCACAACTGAGAAAGATTGACATAATGTCAGAAACTAAATGTATAGACAAATATGACAAATCAAGTGCCGAAAAGTTACAGATCTATACAGATCTATATGCTTATAAAACAGAAATTACGGTTATACAATATATTGTTTACCATTGTCTGGATGGATGTAAAAGGCATTAAGAGGAGATGAAAGCAGTCTGTAGCTGATCTTGCCATTGAGACCAGAGTCTTTATCATCAGCACCAACGGTCACAACTAAAGTGTCTTCTGAGGCCAGCTCTGACACCTCTACCTGAAACAGAAAATATACAACGGAAATAAAATAAAACGGTCAATATAAAATGTTCCAGCTTCTAATTAAGGTTTGTCAAATACTATAAAGCCTGGGTCATTACCAGATTGGAAAACTAGGAAATAAAACAAAATTTCCAACATGAAACACAGTAATGGGTCATTACTTAATCACTGTGAAAGAAAGAATAGTTAAATCTAGTTTAGCTGTTGTAAAAAAACAAACAAACAACAAAACAACAACAACAAAATCAAGGCAATCAAGCAGCATCCAGGTGCTAGAAATTAGAGTTTTTTTTTTTTTTTTAAACTGGAAAAGGTAAATAAGACATGCATGGTTGAGTTATATCTAGATGGAGAGTGTGTTAAAGTTGTAAATTAACAAAAAATTATTTTATTTTTGACATCTATAGTTTTCTGTGTTTAACTAAAGAGCCATTAAGTCACAATTTATTGTTAGCAAGTGAAAATGATTAGTAATAACGTATCATAACAGAATAAAAACTTAACTTCATGAACCTTATGTTAATCCTGTTATAATCTTTTTTCATACCTGATAGGAGACCTGTATGAAGACCGGAGAATTGTCATTGACATCTAGCACTCGAACCGCAACCTCTCCACTTGTCTCATGGAGCGAGTCTGACGCCCACACTGTCAGAGTATAGTCCGTCTCCACCTCATAGTCAAGAGGTTGAGTCAGCGTGATAGCACCTGTGTAGCGGTCGATAGCGAAGGGATTGCTGGTGCTACTGTTGTCTGAAAAACTGAAGGTGATGGTTGAGCTGAGGTCAACATCATTCACAGACACCTGGGTGACCACATAACCTACTGGTAGATCTGAAGAGAAAATAAACATTATTGTTAAAGATGGATCCAGATTCGTCATAGCTTCAACTCTGTCATTAAACTATTTGACAACAGGTGTTCTGAAAACAGATCAGGCCTACTTTCTGATATATACACAGGCTCCATTGGTGGTATGGCAGGGCTGTTGTCATTAACATCCACCACTTGGACCCTGACTGTGGTGGTACTACTCAGAGGAGGCTTTCCCCTGTCCACCGCCTGCAGAATAAGCCTGGAATAAAAATGGAATAAAAATGTGTAAAGATTTGATTATGTTCATTATGTTCATGTTTTTGCAAAAGTACTTTTGTCTTTATATCCAATAAAGACAAAATAATATATTAACTATAACTATAAGTCTTGGTTTCTACAAATATGACCTTATTGATTGGAACCCAACCTAAACTTGAAAATGTATGTTAGCTAAAGCTCTCTATCTATCTTTTCCTATCAAGAAAGGAAAAGAAAAGGAAAACAACTTTATTGATCTCACAATGGAAAAATTAACTCTCTGCATTTGACCCATCCCTTTGGGGAGCAGTGGTCTGCCATTGTGCGGTGCCCAGCGAGCATTGTAGGTTAAGGGTTTTGCTCAGAGTGCAGGCGTTTGGGATTGAACCAAGTACATGCACACTCCCTTTAGCTGATTCTGAGTTATTTTACAAGCACAAATGAAAATTCTGGTGTCTAGATGTGGATAGTTGTCAGAAACAAACCCAAAAAGACTTTTAGCTGTAACTAAGATTTTCATTCTACAAAGTATGCAAACACAGTATATTTGTATGGATAATGTTGGTACCTACTTCCAAATGTACAAAAAGGGATTCTTAAATTGTATATTTTATATTTAGGAGAAAAGAAACATGAAACAGACAGAGGCAGTTCCAAACTATAAAAGTCCAATATTTAATACTTATTTTAACATTCAATACTGAGATATTTTTCTTCTTAAATGGAGGAAAGGTTTAGCAGATTCTTGCATGTTTTAGTAATATTTCTTCATTTGCATGTCAATAATTTGTCTTCTTTCTATAGGTTCATACACTTGAATTAACATTTTCTGGCAAGATGTGTTATTTCTGTTTTGATATTTTACCGACCAAATATTTAATTAGCACATATATAATGATTCTATACCTGAGGTGGAGAAAATGGTGGTGTGAGTAGATCACAACATTTGTTCATTTCTTATTCATTTAAAATAAACCACATGCTTTAATGTCTAAAATGTTATTTCTGACCTAGTTCATGCCACTTCAGCTTACTTGTAAGAGTGAGTTATTTCACGGTCCAGCAGAACGTTGGTGGCAAGGATGCCTCTTAGAGAGTCCAAAATAAAAGCCTCATTAATGTTGCCGGACACAATGGAGTACTCGATCTCTCCATTCTCACCACTGTCAGCATCAGATGCAAATACCTGGTTTAAATTGAGGAAATATGAAACAAGACTAATCAAACAAACATTACTGGAACTAACTAAAGGATGGCTGATTTGTCCTTACCTGCATGACATAGGTGTTCCGCCCTTGACCTTCCCAAACAGCTGTTCTGTAGCTCCTGAGTTCAAAGAGCGGTGGGTTATCATTGACATCTAGCAGAGTGATGAAGACCCTGCAGTGAGCTGTGTGCAGTCCCGTTTCGGCAAGAACAACCAGCTGAATCTGAGGGCTCACTTCGAAGTCCAGAGAGTTTTCTTTCTGCAATCGGATCTCTCCTAAATCAGGTACAAAAACAGCGATGACCAAAAAGCTGCACTTTAAACAAAATCTATTAAAAAAGCATTAATAAAAAGTAATTCAGAGCTTGCCAAAAATCTATTTAGTACGTAGGGTTACCCACAGACTGTATGTATGTAGATTCATTGTTTTGTCTGTAGTTACATGGTGGTATTTAACTGTGCAGACTATTTAAGTGCATTAATAAAGAAAACCATCACCAGTTTAAGAACCAAACCTTTTAAATGTTTAAATGGGCGAGATATTGGCCTTAATGAAAATGGGCATTAGAAAATCTATCATTGAATGAAGGCCATTAGGGGCTTTTTTATAGTTTGCTACATCTAAACATGAGGAGGAAGATGCATTTGAAATCCTATGCATAGAGTAATTCTAAACACTGCATCTGAAGCTTGAACTAACAATGGACACAATGATATATGATTGTGGCAGTTTCATACAATGGGAAAACTTTTCTTCAACAAAGCTGGTTTGAGGCAATGGTGAGATGGTGAAGCTTAATGTCCAGAAGACAAACCGGTAGAGGCTGGCAAAGATTTGTGACTAGGAGGTGTTTTACCAACAGAACGACTACCTAAAGATACACCCACAGTTGTAACTGATATTCATGTGTTAAAATGATCCAGGTTCCAATTCCAATGAAAACTCAGGGGGAATGTTTGAATTCTAACATTCACAAGCACCCTCCACTTACTCCAACTTAGGGAGTTTTGCAGAGAAGATTTGGCCAAACATATGCAAAACTGTTGGATACAAACCCTTAATATTTTCCTGACTTTTAAAAAAAAGAAAATGTTGAAACCGTGAATCCATTTTCCTCAATCGTGGAAAAGTATTAACAGGAATGTGTTTGATTACCTTACGAACTACACCTAGATTTACAAGTGTAATCGGACAAAATGTTTCAAAAATGTAAAACAGTATGAACAGATGTTATTTAAAGTTAATTAGAATAAAAGCAACAACAGCAGCTTTGAAAGATGAAAAAGGTTTAAAAGCAAGATTTGAATGTGTTTGTTACCTGTGTAATGATTTATGGAGAATATTCCATTCTCGTTGCCACTAAATATTGTGTATTTTATTCTTTGTCTGCTGTTGGTGTCGTCACTGGCCTCCACCTTTGCAATCCAAGTACCTTAAGCAGCAGAAGGTTAAAATTTTTTAGTTTTCTTTGATATTTATAGAAAAGTTTGGGCACCAGAGGGGATAAAAGGTACCTGCTCTGCTGTTCTCTTTGACAGTAGCATTGTACACTTTGTTTGTGAACTGAAGTCCTTCATGATCTCCTTTCAGATGAACCAGAACCAGGCAGGTGGTGGTCAGAGAGGGATGCCCTCGGTCTGAGACCAGGACCTGCAGCTTTCTTCCAGAGAATCCTTCTCTTACTCGCCTTCTCAGTGAAATCTCTCCTGAATCAGTGTTGATGTCAAACAGATTTTCCTCTTCAGATAAACTAAAATGAATCGTCCCATTTTCACCCTGGTCAGCATCTGTTGCTATCACTGTCGTCACTGCCTCATTTGGTTGAGTCCTAGTAGAAATCCATGTGTTAATTGGGTTCTGGTCACAGACTGGCATGTTGTCATTCACATCTTGCACATGAATTTTCAGGGATGCCACAGAGCTCAATGGGCCTTGCGAAGAGGCGTCTGTGGCCATAGCTTTGAGGGTGTATTGATCCTGGTTTTCTCTGTCCAAGGACCTCGTAGTGCGAACAATGCCAGTAAAGGGGTCCACTGAAAAGGCCCCATGGCTGTTGTCCTCTGTCAAGGTGAAGGTCACATCCCCATTGGGCCCCTCATCAGGATCGAAGGCGCTGAGCTGCAGGACCTCAGCTCCTGATGGTAAACCCTCACTGATTACGGCATGATAGTTCTCATAACTGAAGGAGGGGACATTGTCATTCTGGTCCAGAAGAACAAGGTGAAGCTGTGTGGTTGAGCTGAGAGGTGTGGGACCTGAATCTTGAGCCTGAATGGTAAGAGTGTAGTTCTGCATTTCTTCCCGATCCAGAACCTGCAGGGTGCTAACCTCACCAGTTTTACTGTTGATGGTAAATCTATCCCTGTAGTCCTCACCTAAAAAAAAAAAAAAAAAAAAATACACATATATATATATATATATAGGAGCTAAATACAGCACAATTCTTTAGGAAAAACTTTTCACAGCCAGAAAACATTTTATGATGAGAAGTAGGTGCTGCTTTCCAACAACCTTAGACAAAAAGTGAAGGATACAGTGGAATGGCTTATATCAAAGTAGTGGTAATGCGGTAGAGTGAGCTGGTCAAAGCTGAACTTTATCCAATTGAAAGCTGTGCAAAAACTTGATATTGATGTTCACATATGTTTTCTCCTGAGCTCTTGGTGTTTTGCTTCAAAATTTGCTTAGTTAAGTCTCTGGTATGTACAAATGGTACAATAAAACCCACTCCTTTTATTCATAAAAACTAACAGTACAGTATTATTATCAGCTTTATGATCAAGTTGAAACATGTGTGTTTGCTACCTAAAATAGAGTAATGTATGGTGCCATTCTCTCCGTGATCTGGGTCAGAGGCGAGAGCTGCATGTATAACTCCAGGAGAAAGATTTTCTGGCAAGCTGATCTGGAACATTGGCTGCATGAACTCTGGAGGGTTGTCGTTCTCATCCAGGACTGAACACAGGACCGTTGCCATCCCTGACAGAGGGCGAGGGCCGCTGTCACGAGCCTGGACTGCAGACAGGAAGAATAAATTAACACACACTTTTTTACAAGGGAAACTTTAACAGTTCACCAAACAACTGACAGAATGTTCAACTTGGTATTCAGTGTAAAATACTGTTTGTCTTTGCCAACCAAGATATTAAGTGTTTATCTTTAACAGAATTTATGGAAACAATAGCAAAAAATATGTATCAGGACAGCTTTTCATAGCCTAAAATAACTTTTTCTCTGAATATTTTTCCTGCTGAGATAATTGTCACCATACATTTTGGTATTTCCCGACAAAAATTCCTGTGTGATTTTGGCACAACTTCAGCACATTTAGTGTTTCCTGTCATTAGATTTTATTATTGGATTTAATTGTTCATCCTACTGGTGACTGTACAAATATTGTTATAAAACATCTGAAAACGTTTTTAAATCTCTAACAACCTCTGGATGGGGTGAAGGTAATTACCACTTGAACCCACATGAGACTAAAAGCAAACAAGAGGCTGGAGGTTCTGTGGTGTAGTTGGCCATGGCTGGATCTACAGTATACAGTTCAACACCTTTAAAGTTCCTTTATTATAAACCAGCCTGTAGCATCGGTTTACCCTCTTGTAGAGGGGCGTCTTTACTGTGGTATGAAAAGGGGTTAAAAATGAGAAACAGATACAAACACGTTGACAGTAACACATCATTTAAAGGATAATGCACGCATAACGTAATAGTAACATTTCAGTCAAAGAACTTTACTCATGAGCAGTGTTGATTCTCAGGCAAAGGGCTAACTCTCTTCTTCTCGAATCTTTAAGATAAGCTCCTCAGTGTTTGAAAAGAGTAGAGTGCTGTACCTCTGAGGATAAAATGTTGCTCCTTTTCTCTGTCAAGGTGGGACGTAGTGGTGATCAGACCGGTATGTGGGTTGATGCTAAAGAACTCGTAGCCAGGGCCTGGCAGGAGACTATACCACACCACAGCATTGTCTTCTGGATGAAGGATACAGGATTTTAAACAGCTTTGTCTTTAGCAATAGACCGATGAATGGCTTAAATCAATCAAGATGCTTGTGTGTCTTATCCCTTGTAGAGACCTCAAGTATGTTTTATTCTAAAGCAGCTCTTTCTTAAAATCAAAGATCTTGCAGACGTTTTCTTTAAAAATTTTCGCAGCTTTTTCTCTCATTTACTTTCTTTTTGTTTATATAGTTGCTTAACACTGCAATAGAATAATTATATTTAATTAGGGTTAACCTAAACTTAAATAGTGAAGAGGGGTCTGTCTGTGTAGAACTGCTTCAGACATCAGACATGGTGCAGAGACTTAGGAGACCATCACAGGCATCAATAATCAAATAAGGTTGTGGGAGGTTAGCCAGAACTTTGGGCAGAGTGAATCTGCGGAGACACGTGAAAAAAAAAAACAGCTCCTATTGGCACAGATGGTTTGGATTACAGCAATCATCATGAGAGAGGACCTTTGGGGTCTCCCAGAGGAGCAGTGTGCTTGCTGTTCTTGGACAATTCTCACTCACAGGAATGTTAGTTCAAGTCAACCCCTCCCCACCTTCTGAACCCTCTGCTGCACAACCTCCAACTTCAACATTTAAAAAGACTCCAACTGTCAAAGTGATGAGACAGAATGGGAATCTGGAGAATGGCTTCACAACATGTTCAAATAAACTGGACTGAAGCGCTGAAAAAACGACTAAAAATAAAGTAAATGTGAATTAGATTAATACGGTGTAAAATAAGCGTTGGTGTTGAAAGTTAACCTGATTAAAGGACATATAGAGAAATCTCTTGATAAATTTCAACTTAAAAAGAAATACTTAAAATTAAGCAAACCATTACTAAAATGCTTTTATGCTGATTAGTCAATCCGACTTAATACCATAATAGAAAACTTTATAACATTTTAAAATACTAAACAGAATAAAAATAGTAAAATATATGTGTTAAGCTACTAATATGTTAGAGGGGATTAGATTTTTGAGTGTTATGAGTCAATCTAAACTTTTGGCTGTAAGGCTTCAGGTTACCAAGCAGCTGCTGCCATCTAGCGACCTTCCAGAAGTACTGCAATTTCCATTCAGAAAACTTTTTAACATCCGCTTTGGAATGATACATGTATTAAAATATTAATTATAATATATATGTTTGATATGTGAATAAACTATTCTCTTTTAACAAAGTACATGAGAAAAAACTGTACATATTAGACGTTTAAGGATTTGTATTTCTGCTATTATATCGTTTACTAAACTTCAGGTTTAAATACTAAAAAAACTGTGGATGACAGTTTTACAAGTAGAAAAAATGAAATTAGATTCCTAAATTGAAAACCAAACTGGGTAATTTCCTCAAGAAAATGTATTTCTCCTTTTATTTTTTCTGACACCAATGAAAGTAAATAGGAATTAAAATGGGAAACATTTTTCTTTCTTTGGACATTTCTGCAAGTAAACAGTTTAAAATAATCTCAAGTGTGCTGATTTGTTTTTTATTCACATACACAATTCTATACTGCCACACTGGCTCTAAACCTGGACATAACCTTGTTTAAAAATTCTATTCACATATAAAATATACTTAAAAGAAAAAGTAATAAATCTGGCCCTGTTAGAAATATAACGTTCATAGGCAATAACATCCTGCAATAGTGAGATCATTAAATGATCCTCAATTTTCCCTGGTTGAATGGACTTATGTCAAATTTATGTCAAAATTGTCACTAATGTCCAGCAGCAAGATTGGAGAACTATTAGTGAAATATTAATAGTTTACAAAGAGAAAACTTTATATCAATATGTTATAATCATTACCTGAATCCATATCAGAGGCTGAAACTCTGAATACAGGCTCCCCAGGGTCTTTATTTTCCACCACACTGGTAATATAGGTGGCCTGACTGAAGACTGGGGGCTGATCATTAACATCTCTCACCTCCACTGTCAGAGTCTGGGTGGAGGACAAAGACGGGATGCCCTGATCAGAAGCCCTGACAATTAGACGGTGGAAACGCTGCGTCTCATAGTCCAAAGGAGCAGAGAGAAACAAGAGGCCTAAAGATAATAAGAAAAACAAGTTAAAACCCTGTAGGAGTGATAATATTTAGGGAGTAAAGTCATAATTTTGCAAAGTATTCATATGTTTTCATTCAGAAGAATTAAAACACAACTAAAAAAACTTTATTCTATAGGGTCTGTTTAAAAGAAGGGTAATATCTAAAGTCAGCATTTGTAGGACTATAATTAACTGCATATAACATGCAGATTTTAGAAAGTAACCTTTCAGCTATTGTTAATTCTGTTTTTTTTTATACATTTTCATTTTAAAAATGTATATAACTCAGATTAGATGGAGATAATCTGTTAACAATAATGAGCCATTCTTGCTACAGCCTGTAAAGTCTGTTTAGGTTTGACTTCGACTAGTCTATTCTAACACATGACTATGTTTTGATGTAAACCGTTCTATTGTTGCTCTAACTGTGTGTTTTGACTAATGTCCAGCTACATTTAGACATGTCCTTGGTTCAAAACACCTTAATCAGATAAGGTGCAATTGCCTCCTCAGCACTCAATCAGGTTCTACAGATTCCTGGTTTTGACATTATTAAAATGCTCAGTTCACGGACCCGTAAATTAAAGTCAAACCTACATCCCAGTCTCAAGTATTTTCTGTTTTTTCTTCAAGCATAAATATCTATTTATCACAATAATTCTACCACTTGGGTCCATCTAAGTCATTCCTTCTTTTAAATAATTGCTTTGACCAAAAACAAACAAACCAGTTTTCTCCTCCAGTGTGAAGAACCTTCTCTTGTTTCCAGCCATTATGGAGTAGGAGACCATTCCGTTTTCACCTTGATCACCATCTACAGCCAGAAAATGGTGAAGCAAACTCCCCACCTCTGTATCCTCCATCAGCTGGACTGAGTCAGTGGACACGAACACAGGCCGGTTATCATTTACATCCAGCAGGAAGAGCTGAACCGTCACTGATGTCTGTTTACGCTCCTCTATTGCCTCTGCCTGGTCTGTGGCGGTTACTGTGAAAACAAAAGTCGGAGTGCTCTCGCGGTCTAAAGGTGCTGCAACTGTCATTGCGCCTGTATATGGGTTAATTTGAAAAGGGAAGTGTGGGGGTGACCCACTGACTTCGGGGTCAAAGGTCAGAGTGTAACGAAGGTCACTGTTTGGGAAAGTCCCATCAGCATCTCTGGCATGGAAAGCAAAGGCCAGAAATCCCACTGCTGCATCTTCCCTCAGACCAAACATCAGGAGTTTATCAGGGAACCAAGGTGTGTTGTCGTTCACGTCCTCCACCACCACGCTCACCAACACTGAGGCATTTACACTAACAGATGGGCCGACATCTTCAGCTCGAACCACCAGGAAGTACTGTCTGGCAGACTCATAATCCAGCGGCTGGTTGACGAAGACATCCCCAGACGTGCTGTCTATTCCAAAGTGAATACTCCCATCTCCCTCTGTGATGGTGTACTGAAATCCGCTTTTATCTGAAACACTAACAGATCCAATGACAGTTCCAGGCTCGGCGTCCTCCCTCACTGAGAAATACCTCAGTGCTTGGTGCTCTAAGCGACCATGCTGATCCTCCAATCCATAAACCTACAAGAAAAAAGCACAAATAAAATACATTTTTTTCTAGCGAGCAAAACATAATAAAAAAAACATGAAAACTTAAAAGAAAACAATTACTTTTTCCTAAACTTGCTCCTTTCGTATTTTGTACAGTATATGTTAATTGATTTAGTTTGCTTTTTTGTAAAACACCAGCATAAAATATTCTAGATTTCTTTGTCTAAAAAACTGAGTTGTAGACAAAAAACTGAATATTTACTGATGATTTTAAAAAAGGTTTTTAAGACCCAAAAATCTACAAAATGAGGTTAGTCTGTGTTAAACCCTCTTTACTCTCAACATCCATACTAAAATTTAGTGTAACTAAGTGCATTTGAGATTCAAGACTCAGTGTGAATGCAGCTGAGAATGAAAAGTCTTGTTGATAATTTACAAGAAAGCTCACAGGAGAGACAGAGAACATGTAGAAGTAATTCTGTACAGATTATGCAAAACGCCACACCACAGAACTCCTACTTAAAAACATGGTTGTAACATTATGTTGACTAAATTAGTTGATTGTGAGATGGATGTAGTTAAAAGCAGAGCATTTTCCTTGAAGAAAATGTCTCAGTAGTTCAACTTCCAGCAGGACAGTGACCTTAAACCTACAATAAGAGCTGCAATGGAAATTTTTTGTATCAAATATACTATCATGCTAGAATGATCAGCTTTCAGTCCAGACCTAAATCCTAAATGTCGCTTATCAGATCTTATTTAGCTGCTATGGAAATAACAGGAAAGGGAAAACAACAGACTGCAAAGGCTGAGTTGAAAGCAGAGGACACATTTTCCCACTGTGGGACTGTAAAGGGGTCATTTCTTTCTTTTCCCTTATCAAAGACACTTGACTTGCCCACTAGAGATGTCAGAAATATTTAAACAACATGCCTAACGTTCACTTTTAAATAATTACTACTAAGTGTGTGTCTGTCAAATAGAACCTGCATAAAATCATCTGGTTGTAACTTAACACAATCTGACAGACAATTTGCAAGGTACTGAAAATAGCCATAACCAAAAATCTAAACCTTGATGAATGGATGTTACCTGTATATGAACCACAGCAGTATCCTCCAGAGATGGGGCTCCGCCGTCCCTGGCAGTTATTTTCAGTGTGTAAAAGGGTTCAGTTCCCTGACTGAAAAACTGCGTAGTTCTTATGTCTCCACTTTTACCGTCAATCTCAAAGTGTTTGAGAGAATCTTCTTCCTCCGATCCAACTAAGAGCAGTAGAAGACAATAACATTCAGGTCCTTAGTGACGGTATTTAAGGTAAGGGAACACATATACAACTCACGGATTACTAGTGTATGAGTAACTGTTCCGTTCTCTCCAGCATCCAAGTCTTTGGCAAACATATTGGCCACTAAGAATCCTGCAGGTATGCCGGCCCATATCTGCAAAGAAGACCATATTAAAACTGAATACAATCATTTTAATTCAATAAATGCATCATAAGGTCATTCTCCCCAGTAAGCGAATTTCCGCTTTTTCTTTACAACTATAAAGGACCTTGAAGACATTACCAAAGGATGGACTTTAAAAGAACTTTAATTTAATGGACAATCAAATAATTAGTATTAATATTAGAGGCTGAGAAAATAGGAAATACAAATGATTTTTAGTACACATAAACAAGTAAGACTCAAATAATTTATAATTATATCCAAAATACTGGTAAACTCAATAAAATAAAATATTAGAGGATAAAACTAGTTATTATTGTTAAATGTGTACGGTGCTAACAGATAAAAGAGCTCTGAAGTACGTTGCCCTACATTAAAAGTAAATCAAAAGGAAATGTTATAACAAGATCATTAGTAGTTTGATTAAGACCATAAGTAATAAAAGAAATAAAGAAGGCACGTGCCAAATGAATTAATTGAAATATAGAAATAAACTATGGCAGTTCATATTTTTGTCAACAAGAACTTCTTACAGGAATGTTTAGCTCTTTGCTTGAAGGCAGATGATTAAACTGTGGAGAGTTGTCGTTGATATCAGTGACCAGGACATGAATGCTGGCGGTGGCATTGAGACGAGGGTGACCCTGATCTGTCACCATCACCGTCAGGCTGTGCTGGCTGTGCTGCTCCCGGTCCAGTGCCACCCAGTTGATGATTTCACCTATAAGGGATGAGAGAATAGTGGTTAGTGGAGAGAGGTGTCATGGAAGTACAACATGGCGTTGGTAATTAAACTTTTGTTTACCTGTTTTACTATTAATGCGGAAGTATTTGCCATCTGACAGAAGGATGTATGACAGTTGGCTGTTTTTCCCAGAGTCCTCATCCTTGGCCCTGACTGTTCCCACTAAGCCTTGTGGAGATGTCCCCTCTGATACAGTGAAGTGGTAAACATCGCTAACAAACACAGGGGGATTGTCATTGATGTCTAGTACCAGTGCAATCACAGTTGCTGTTGCCGTGATATTTGCCAATGAGGCCTCTGTGTAGGTGGACAACACATGAAAGCAATATCTTGACTCTGTTTCATAGTCTAGATTGCTGGAGAGATACAACCATCCTGTCTTTGGGTGAATGCGAAAAGGAGGGGGAGGGGACCCAGCTTCTGCTTCTAAGGAGTAAGTGAGGTCTGAGTGTGAAGAGCGAGATCCTCGAGTGCGGTGCGCCCTCACCTGGATGATGCGAGAGTCTTTGCGATAGCCTTCGCCTATCTCCACCTGGTAGACCAGAGTTTCAAAGGCCAGGCTTTCATCTGCAGCTGTTTGGTCAATGTTGACTGTGAGGGCAAATGTAGAGCTCAGAGGAGGATCTCCTTCATCCTCAGCCACAATATCTAGGTTGTAGCTTTTTTGACGGCTGACTTGCAAATTCTTATTAAGTCTAAGTGTTCCAAGGTTGAGGTCAATGGAGAACACTTCGCTTCTGCTATTTTTTAGATGATACTTTACCACAGCGTTGGTACCACTGTCATAGTCATGTGCATGAGCAATAAACAGCACTGTCCCAGGCCGAGTAGTAAGAGACACCATGATGGCATCTCTTCGTTTAGGGAACACCGGGGCATTGTCATTGACATCGTTAATGGTAATGTTGACTTGGGTAGTGCCGTAAATTGGAGATTTGTCAGTATATGACTGAAGAAAGAGCAAGGCATATTGCTGAGACTCATGGTCAAGAGGTTTAATGGTACTGATAATACCCGACTTTGGATGTACAGAAAACCAATGGTGAGGGTCCCCGGAAGAGATTCGGTAAGAAACAGACTCTGCAGCATCTGTAAAAACAAACAAAAAAGGTTTTAAAATATGTACTTTTTTTATTTAGTCCCTTTTACAGTATTTTGATCAACAATCACAAACAATGATAGATCAGTTTATCCAACAAATTTATTTACAGTTCTTCTCATGCCACTAATCTCTGATCTAGTAACAAGTATAAAAAGGCACCTAGGAAATTAAGGGTTTCATTTGGGTTTTAAAAAGTGTGCAAAAAGGTTTTTGAAGGTTTCTTTACAAACAGACTGTCACAAAGACACAATTTGTTCAAATAAGATAATTGTAAAAAGTATAACTAAATCAAGTACAACTAATGAGAAAGTAAATAAAAAAAAGAAATCCAAGTGCAAAAAGACTTTGAAAAAACAGTTAAAAGCCTGGTGATCTAGACTGCTTTGAAGCAACTTATAAATAAAAAATATTATTTTTTACAGAGAACCGTATGCCAAAAGTTTTTGGTTTTATCCTATAGTTTATGGCTGCCTTTAATTATTAAATCTAGTCATGGATTTAAACTAACACACCTGCAATTCCTTACCCCTACAACTCTACCAAAATACAATAGTTAGAATTAACAATATGATTGCATGCCCACAATGACAACATAAAAGGCAAATGCAGCCACATAAGGAACAAATTGTCATGCACTTATTTTGAAACATTTCTATTAGCACCTGTACAGTAGCTCATCTTTTGGATCAGTCTTAAAGGGCCAGCCTTCAGTACTTTTGGGCCTGTATAAGGCTTGGCAGCAGTACCAGAGATACACCTAACCAGTTGCCATCCAGCCATCGTGCTTTGGCCGTTGTACAACTTGCTTAGATCCGTGGATTTACCCATTTTCTTTACATCTAACACATCAACTTTGTGGACAAGATATTGGCTAAAAATCTATCTCCTCCACTAACAGGTGCCCTGCTGAAGACATAACTGCTACTACTGTAGTCATAATGTTTTAGGGATAACTTTCCAGGTTTATTTGTGTTTCTATGATCATAATACATAAGAAGTTCTGTTCTGGTCAGTATGGTGTTCGTTCACTCAATGTATGACTTTTATAGGCCATATATTGTTAACTATTACTAACTATTACTAATTAACTTTAAGATTTAGCCTATTTTGTGAGCCACAGCTGCACACCTGTATGTTTTCATTTAGAGATCATCAACAAATGGCAATATTTAAATGTATCATGAAAACTTTATATTATCATGAGAAAATGCCACAAAAGCCCCACAAACAATGCAGAGATTTCTGATTGGTGTCAATCTGACAGCGTTTCTTTCAGGTAATATTGTTAAGAGACAGAGAGTGTACATTTCAAAGGTCAAATAGATATCTAGCTGTTGTACACAGGTGCACACACACACACACCCACATCCACACCCATCCACACTTATACACAGACACACAGTACATTAATTACATTAAAGGTCAGAAGATTCCAATAATCCCAATAATCTCCTCAGTGTCCATGTTGCACCTCAACACGGAATACAAGCCACTGAAACAAGCAAAGAGCTTAATGTTGGCCCACCCCTGCTGTTTTCATTTTGAACTGAAGAGTTAGTCTTTGAGTTCATTAGCCAGCCTTAAATGACTGTCTAGTGGGGGTAGCTATTTAACTGCGAACGCTCAGCAATAGCTGCTGAGAAACCATCAGGAAATTATACTCAAAACATGGGTAGCCTTAAATTTCTTAAGGACCAATAAATGCTGTATAATAAAATATACAGTATAATTCTTCCACCAACAACAGAAGACCTGGTGGAAGTGTCTAGGTAGAGAAGTTTGTGTGTCTCCTCTCAGAGTCTGTAGACCAAAACAAAATGTGTGACAAGCAATGCCTCTCTCTATCTCCACTCCAGCGGTATCTCAGCCCTGACCCCCCAACTTCTTACCTGTCATGTTGTATGTGCATATTTGGAAATACACAGCAAAACAGCATTAACTTTTGGAGGAACATGTCTAGTGAAGAAGTAAAGTAACTAATAACTTTATAATGCTGTGAGCAAGAAAACTTCAACTTTCAACATTTCTACGCTATATTAACCCCATGCTATGCTGTTCTCTCTGAGCAGGGAGGGGCTATCAGGAGAAGCTAGTCACATGGACTTACATGAATGTATGGCCTGCACTGGATGGTAAACATGAGACTGCAGTCGAGCGCAGAGAGATAGTGTGTGAATGTCATACCATATTCCATCTATGAAGATATCGGTAGTTCTTCACATCACTTATTTAAGTTTCTTCTGTCAAACATAAGGAATTATTGTTTACTGCTTCTTTAATAGGTTTGCACCTATGATAGTGCTGGTATGCACATTTAAAACATACTGTCTCAAAAAACCTTTTTAATGACAAAGCGGTTGTGCTTGGCTTGTGGTAGATACTGACCATGTCTGTTGTATTTACTGTATACCAGCAGTGTCAGATTGGTGAAGGAAATAACTCTACAGGCAATTCAATTCTGTCATCCAGAATGTCTGTTCCAAGTGAAATTTGAGTTACTCTACCTGATTATGAAAATTTACCGTCTGTTTTGTTGTTTGTAATTTAGGTAAAGATGCACTCACCGGTTGGGTTACTGGCCTTCACAGTTCCCACAGATGTTCCCACTGGTGCATCTTCAGGAACTGTAAATGTGTAGCGCAGCCTCTGAAACACAGCTGGAGCCTGAGCACTTTGCAGAACATTGATAGTGACTTCTGCAGGTTTGGCTGAAGTTAAGCCACCTTCATCCTGTGCTGTTATGAGGAGCTTCATGCTGGCTGCACCCAAGTAAGTCAGAGAAGTGTTCAAAAAGAGCATCCCTGTAATAGAATAAAGAATAAAAATCTGATTTATTTGTTGTTGGAGGTTTGATTTTTATTTTCAAAATTACTATAACTGGAAATCTGAAAAAAACATATGGACTTAACATAAATTGATTTCAGTGTTGTTTTTAATTCTTTAATTTGAAAAAAAAAAAAAAAAACTGCAGTGAAAACAACTGCTATAGGTTCGGGAAAAGGATTCATTTTCAGTTGCTTAAAAGCCTATTTAGCACAAGATAATACCATATTTATTTTCATTCTAGAAATTTTATGTTTTTTTTCGGAGTTGTACAGCAGTTGTGGACAAATCTGGTTTAACACTTGCTGTAATCCAAAGCTTCTAATCTTGGTGCTCCACCCCTGCTGAGTAGTGACACTTGGAATCTTATCATGGGGGTTTAGATCAGTTAACTTGGTGTTTATCCCTGAAAACAACTGCCACCCAAGTTGGTTACTTAAAACAAGTGAATCTATGTGAAAAATCAAATTTAAAAGCCATGCAGACTAATGTTTAAATCCTATCATAAAAAGAAGCATAAACACAATATTCACAACAAAAGCTGTACCAACTCTTAAGTGAGAAAATTTATTTTTAAACACCTTTAAAATGTAATCAAAATGCACAATAAACAACATCAAATCATCGAGTAAACATAACAAGTTTCTATCCAATATGTTATAAAACTAAGACAGTCATAATTGAGTAACAGTTTAATCATTGCCAGAACTGCATTTAGTGAAAATAAGTGAAAAGCACACTAAAGGCATCTATTCAATTAAAGCTGTTTTTACAAGCAATAAGCAAACAAAACAAAATAGATGCTAAAAATCCTAGCTTGTTAATTCAAGGCTAAGAAAAGAAAAAGTCTTGAATTAAATATTAACCAGTCTGATGACCAAATAAAAATATGTGTATCCTTTTTTTTAACAGTTTGGAGAAAAAACATATGGAATAATAAAATCAAAATCAAAGCATGTATATCTTTTTCCAATTTTACTTGTAACCCTAAAGCATATTTAAGCCCCTCAGCCGAGTCAAAGTCTCTAAGTAGAGATTAATTCATTCATACAAACAACATCACAAGACAAAAAAAAAGAGATTCAGAGTCCATTAGTTCTGGTTCCATCTCGTCTTTGAGGCACGTCCACATTTTGGTAAGACTGCTGCAGAGGCTCTGAGTGGTTAAGCAACAAAAGGAGCCAGCTAATTATGTGAGCTCAAATATATTTACAGGCGACTACAAGGCAGAATACAATCCAGTAAGGAAAACTAATAGCTAAACAACTTAAAAGTTGCATCTGTTTTCAACTTGTATAGAAACAGTTATGGTCTGCCCTTATATAGCACCTTTCTATATCAGGGGAGTACAAAGCACTTTAATTAGATTGTCATTCCCCCATTAACACACTTATAGTGGCAGGCTACACTGTAGCCACAGTTGCCCTGGGGCTCACTGACGGAAGCAAGGCTGCCGTAAAGAGGCGCCATGGAGCCCTCTGACCAGCATTTGTAGGAAATGCAGGTGAAGTGTCTTGCCCAAGATCACAACAGCAAAGACTACATAAGTTCAAACCGAATGACTGTCCAGCTGCACAGTGAACTCTTGCATCCAACCACACTGTCTAATATAAAAGAGTTTACTATGATCCTTCTGAGACACAGAACAAAAATTCCAATGAGTGTTGGTCATTTGAAATATAGTAAATTATGAAATCCTCACACCGAATACTATGATTCTCACACAATGTATAAAATACATTTTTTCTGAAACTTATATATTATTTCCCTCTCTTAATAATTTTGGTTTCATCTCTAGTTTTATTCGGTTTCTACATAGTCTAAATAGCCTGAATACCTTAGCATTACCGCATACTGTGCCACAGAGCACAGTATGCGGTAATGCATACAGAGACCAAGAGATGCTTGGTCACAAAAACATCCATACTCCAATATTATAGTAGTGATGCTCAGGAACCAAAAATGCTATTAGAAAAACGACCTACAGGTTTCTTGGGTTCAAGTAGAAGACTGCATAACCATTATGTTGTTAAATCATGGGACACTGCTTAAGATTAGTAAAACAATAAATAGTAAAAAGCAAGCCCAAGAAAAAATTGATCATGTAGTAAAGATGATGAACGCAAACGATGTCAAGAAATTTTTAAAGTGTACATTAAACTCTCTGAAGTACATGACCAACAGAGTAGGAAGAGAATATTTTATAAAAAGACATTTCCAGATTTTTAAACAAAATCTACTACAACCACCAATTTTAATTATGAGTTTCCATTGTCATTCCACTGTCACTGGAAGACCATTTTGACATTGAGATCTGCAGTTTCCTCCAAATGATTTTTTTCTGAGCCTGATGCAATTTTATTTTTCTTTTCTTTTGTTGTAATGGTTTCACAAGACCAACAAAAGTTATGTTCTTGTGGATTTTTGTAGGACTTGACATAAAAACAGGTATTATGCCTTGTAGTTCCAACAACAGCATTTTTAAATAAAAAAAGAACGAAAAGCTGAAAGTTAAATAACCCAGCTAACATCAGCACACAGGCTACATAAGGTTTTTCCCTTAGGTGGATGAGCCTAGGCCCTAGGCTTCTTGTATGGCACTCACTTAATACTAAATACATGTTAGCAAAACCAGTTGGGGACACAGGTTCTATGAGCGGTCTTAAAGGGATAAAGTC
Organism: Cyprinodon variegatus; assembly: GCF_000732505.1. Lineage (NCBI taxonomy): Eukaryota > Metazoa > Chordata > Actinopteri > Cyprinodontiformes > Cyprinodontidae > Cyprinodon > Cyprinodon variegatus. Next base: position 582,971 of record NW_015150967.1, on the reverse strand, counting down.
AATTCAAGTGGTAGAAAGATGGATTACACTTAGTAGCAAAGGTTTACCAATATAAAGCCACTTAGGTATTTATGGTGGGGATAATATGAACTACATTACCTACAGTAGGGCTCAATTTACATGTTTCTAACCAATGGGCCAAAACATCTGCAGAGATACAATTTGTTCTTAAACAGCATTAATATACCCTACCTGTTTGATAATCCAGTGTGAATAAACTAGACATGTCTCCTGGTTTAATTTTGTAGGTTATCTGGCCAAACCTCCCGGAGTCTCGGTCTGTAGCAATAACGTTAAGAATTTCGGTACCAGGTGGTGCATGGCTGCTGACGCTCACGGTGTACTCTTCAGGGCTGAACACTGGAGGGTTGTCGTTTAAATCTTGTATTTCAATGTGCACATATGTCTGAGCACTTAGACCTCCCTAAATGAGAGAGCGAAAAAGCAGTTATGAGGAAACTGATCATTAAAAATTAAAGAAAGCTTATATATCATCTCATGATTATAGTGTAAAGTCAACTTACTGGATCTTCTGCTTTGATCAGAATGTCATGGAAAGCTGGCCCAATATCTCTATCAATGTCCTTGGACACACACAGCTCTCCTGAGTGTGGATGGATGTGGAACACAGGATGTTTTTCCTGGCTGTCAAAGCCATCAGACAAAGAGTAGAGTAGAGCACCAAACTCAGGGCTATCTTCGTCAGTAGCCACAACCTAACACAAAGGCAAGCAAAATCGTCTGTTGTTTATTCATATATTTTTCTGACTACTTACTATTTATATAAAATATATTTGTGTGGGTCCACTTAACTCCTCCTGGACTTCTCCCTGGTGAGGTGTTCAAGGCACGTCTCACCAGGAGGAGGCCCAGGGGGAGACCCAGAACACGCTGGAGGGGCTATGTTTCTCAGCTGGCCTGGGAGCGCCTTGGGGTTCCCCTGGAGGAACTGGCCCAAGTGGCTTGGGAGAGGAAGTCTGAGCCTCCCAA
>NW_015150967.1:551072-581172 GCF_000732505.1 Cyprinodon variegatus | reverse complement strand
TTCTATTCTATTCTATTCTATTCTATTCTATTCTATTCTATTCTATCGACTGCAGTGTGTAATCCAGTCTGTAGAAACGGTGACTGGCTGCAATCTTAAATCTCTTCAGGATCTATACGCCTCCAGGACTCTGAGGAAGATTCTGAGGAAGGACTCTGAGGAAGGACTCTGAGGAAGGACTCTGAGGAAGGACCCTGAGGAAGGACCCTGAGGAAGGACCCTGAGGAAGGACCCTGAGGAAGATTCTGAGGAAGGACTCTGAGGAAGGACCCTGAGGAAGGACTCTGAGGAAGATTCTGAGGAAGGACTCTGAGGAAGGACTCTGAGGAAGATTCTGAGGAAGATTCTGAGGAAGGACTCTGAGGAAGATTCTGAGGAAGGACTCTGAGGAATATTGTGGCTGGTCCCTCGCACCCCAGCCACAAACTATTTCAGACACTGCCCTCTGGCAGGAGGCTGCGGTCCATCAGGACCAAAACCTTATGCCACAAGAACAGTTTCTTTCCATCTGCTACCAGTCTGATCAACAAGGCTCAGAGAACCCTGTGATACTGACACTGCCTTTCTCTCTCATTCATGACCTACAAGCTACACCAACGTAGCATCTCCAGACCTCCTGCGTTACATTAACGCACAATCTACTGTGTATATAGTATATAGCTATATACGGTACTATATATTTTATGTAGTATAATGCATGTTTGATATTGTATATAGCTATAGATTCTGTATTCTGTATAGATATATATAGATATATAAATATATTTTGTCTGCACCATTAATACCAAGTCAAATTCCTTGTAAGTGCAAAACCTACTTGGCAATTAACTTGATTCTGATTCTAAATTTCTATTTTCTATCATCCCAGCCCTACATACATTTTAACTAGTCGGTGCTAGAGATGCAGCGATGCTGTAATCCAATCCAGTGCACTTTAATTGGACTTATATGATTTACTGCTGCTTATTTGTTAATAAATAATAATAAAGTACATTTATATCTGTGTAAATTTGTCACTTATTTTTAACAATGTTTAATTTAAGGCTAAATCCTTTACTCACATAGCAAAATATGTATCAGTGCATGTCTAGTTTTGGCAAGAGACTCTTTGCGGCAGAGCTAAGTGTGGGGATAATGTGGGGGGGCTTAGCGTGGGTATAAGCTGGGCTGTGGTCAGGACATGGCAGCTAGCGTAGTTTAGTCGAATTGAAGCATGGACATTGTGAAGAGGGAGGCTGGTAGTTACACCACAATCACAGACCGGATGTTGTGAAAAATAGGTTTTCACAAGTTAAATGTTCTGTCCTAGGATTTTAACAACTTGATATTTAAAAGCAATATATATTTTAACAAAACCAAAAACAGTGAATTAATCAAAACTTTTTCTATGGAATGTATACGTTTAATTAACCAATTTATTCATAAAACAGTAAAATTATATCTTTTAATTTTTATGGTTATATTAAAAAAAGTATTGTGTTAAAAGGAGTTCTTATCAAAGCATGGTTTTTGCCCGGTTCTGGTAACTGTCAGTATTCACATTTCCTGTAAGTGTGACTCATAAAATAGATTATTCTGTTAGCGAAGTCAAACATAATAAAAGCGTAAAACCGATCTCTAGATGTCAAAGGGCGAGGAGTGCCATCGCCATGTAGTTCAAACGACAGCAAACATCATCAGAGTAAGAAAAAAGCTCCTAAACACCGACAGTTTCTTTCATGTCTTCCTGCGACCGTGACAAGAGCGAATTTTACAGTGAGGGAGATCACTTTCAGGCCATAAAGACGATAACAGCTCAGAATGAATGAACTCTGATCACATGATCTTTTAAGGACATCAGGCCAAAGTCTGTTGAAACATGTACTATAGCACGTTGTGGCTCCGAACCACTGATAGGACAATGCTCTTTGAATAAATATATATGGGGCAAAAAAGGTGACAAGTTCTAACTTTTCATCAGTTATTTTCAACATTAATTTCCTCAATAAAAGAATGATTTACTTATTTATAGAAATTAATGATTTGCTTTGTTTGATCTGAAACAAAAGTTCATTCAGGAGAGGCTTAGAAAAAAAGATAAGATAACAAATAAATAATGTGCTCTAAAATAAAGAGGGTTCTTTTGTCATTGGTGCCAGGCTGCAGGAGAGTGGCACCGAGCATCACGTCTGTCATACTAAGGCCTGAAAGCTGAGCTGAAAGCCTGCATGTTGTGTGTGTTGTGGCTGAAAAACACAATGCCTTTGTCTTTACAGATTCAGAGCTACTTTTGTCTCAAGAGTAGAAATAATCCACTCAACAGATGAGGTCGTTTGATGCAAACAAAATGGATTTAACTGCAAGAATCCTTAGCTTCAATTCAAAGCCTTTTACTGAAGGTTGGAGGTTGAAACTTCTAGAAAAGTGGTTTTCTTAAAACCAATTTTTTGACTTGAATGTTGATTTCTGATATTTTGTACAGAAACACAGAGCTGCAGGTAATGTAGTGGTGGTGGCCTAGTGGTTAGGGCATTGTGCTTGGGTCCAAGAGGTTCTGAGTTCAAGCCCCACTACCACTCTAGTTCCCTGAGCAAGACCCTTCACCCCACACTGCTCCCTGGGTGCTGCACAATGGCAGCCCACTGCTCCCCAAGGGGATAGGTTAAATGCAAACCTTGCAAAAATGCGAACATGTTAAATCTTAGATTTCTGTCATTTACAGAGTTAACATTTATGGTAACAAATTCTCCAACATACTTGTAGAAAGCAGCTTCCAATGTCCAAGTGTTCTGGTATGGACACGTTGTACAGCTGCTGCTGGAACACTGGTTCATTGTCGTTAACGTCCTCCACCAGCACTGTAACTGTAGCAGTAGCAGATAATGTTGGCTCCCCTCCATCTTCTGCCAGGACCAGGAACCACATCTCCACCTGAGTCTCCCTGTCAAAATCTGCAGCTGTAATGACCAGACCAGATTCCTGGTCAATTCTGATCAGGCCCTCCTGGTGTGATTTCAAGATGGAGTATCTGATTTCTGAGTTGACGCCTTCATCAGCATCTTGGGCCTTGATCTGTAGTAGGGAGCTACCAGGAGGAGCGTCCTCAGCAATGCTAACAGTGTATACATCCTGTTCAAAGACTGGGTGGCAGTCGTTAGCATCAGACACCTTCAGGATGAAAACCATCTCACTACTCAGAGGAGGGCTTCCAAAATCGGATGCTTGCACCTTCAGCTCATAGAGATCCCTTTCTTCTCTGTCCAGCTCTGAGTTAACACACAAGGCATACAGAAAATCGTCTGTTTGCTTTAGGGTAAACTTCCCCTCTCCTCCCTCCAGGAGAACGGTGATTCTGTGCTCCTCCAAGTCTGGGTCTGACACCGAAATCCTGGCAATAAAGTCTCCAACAGCTGCTGCCTCTGACACCACTGCTTCTCCCGTCTCACTGAGAAACAGCACACTGATTGTGGGGCTGTTATCGTTGATGTTAAGCACCTTGACACCCACAAAGGTGCTGCTGTACTCAGGCTGAGCACCATTGTCTCTGGCGCTGACAATCAGCTCATGAAAAGGATGAGCTTCAAAATCAAGTGGCTTGTTGAGATAAATTAATCCAGAGGTTTCATTTATGGAGAAAATATGGTTTGGGTCACTCTGACGCCTATTAATCTCATAAGTGATCCTGCTGTTGTCGCCCAGGTCATGGTCACTGGCCAGCACCTGAGAGATGACAGACCCAACCGGAGCATCCTCGCGTACTGAGGTGTGGTATTCACTCTGGTTGAACACCGGAAGGTTGTCATTTTCATCCAGGATGCGGATGTCCACCTGGACTGTCCCGGTCCTGGCTGGGATCCCCCCATCAAAAGCCTCAATGGTCAGGGTGAAAAAGTCCTGGGTCTCTCTGTCTACCTTGCTGTTTAGAACAAGATCCAAGCTGTGGTGCTTCTCAGATCCCATTCCAAAATCCAACTGGAACAAATCTTCTACCTCAGTCTCTTTAATCCTGTATCCCTGAGTACTGAACTCCCCCTCATCTTGGTCTTTTGCACCTTCAAGCTGAAAGCGACTCCCCAGAGGACTCAGCTCTGAGATTTCCAGCTCCACTCTTTTACTGGGAAACACAGGTGAGTGGTCGTTCACATCCTCCACCTCTATCCTCACCCTTATCACCTCTCCTGTGAGAGTGGCAGCTACAAACTCATACTTGTCTCTGCTTTCTCTGTCCAGGACCACCGCCGTGGAGATGATCCCTGTGTCTACGTCTATCTCCAGGTCTCTAAACACATACGAGTCTCTGCTCTCTGAGATGAAGAAGCCGGTGGTGGATGTTCTCAGAACAGCTCCCAGATCTCCAACGATGGTTTTAGCGGGCAGACCCTCCTTCACAGACAGTGTTAGGTTGAAGACCTGTCCGAGTGAGTGGGTGCAAAACGGTGCCAGGAGGAGCAGATAAAGGAGCACAGTCCTTGGATCCATGACTCCACACATGGCTTTAGGATCCTTAAGCATACGGTGCAGCAAGACTACATATTGTTTTATGCATCAATACAGACTTAGTTAGGTTTAAGAACAATTTAAAAACTGTTTAAAAGCAAATAAACTTATCTTGTATCTATGCAGACTCCAATATGGATCCATTTGTGTTTGAGTTGCCTTTTCAAGAAAAAATAAAATCCTGAAACCTAAGGACAGTGCTGCGTAATTCCACTGACATCTCTCGCATAACACAGCACCTACAGATGCCAAGTCTGCTCACTGAAAGCTCCTCCCTGCAACACACACCCACCTACCCCCCCACCCCCATTCACACACACACATCCACGTTGATCGGTCCCATCTGTGGCCATGATTGCTTCAAATCTAATTAAACCAACAGATTACCCTGCACTCTGCTCTACTGGCAGGTGGCCTCTAATTCCTGACCTGCTGTCACCTCATCAAAAAGGAAACAGTGTAAACATGCAGGTCATTATAGAGAACAGGAGTTAATGTTAGCCTAATGGACTCAAAAGAGGTGGATTTATAATCCAACAATAAGTGTTTTGCTTTGGCAAGAAAATATACAAATATAGTGTCTCCCTCTGCTGGTAGTTAGGAAGATAAACACAAAACTGTTTTTTTTTGTGTGCATCTAAAAGGGCTTTAGACAGTTTAGTAAATACATTACTTCATTAAAATATGAATAGAAATAAAAACAAAAATTATTTTTGCTTTAAATTTTTTTTGCCATTTAATACAATTTAATATATATATAGGCAATCATATGTTTAGTATTAGATTTTTTTTTCTGAATCTACTTCAACACAGGAAACGGGAAATAAATCCTGAAATAATTATATACAATTTTGTGAAGTCTCATTTATCAAATTTAGCACTAGATAATTTTACTATGAATTCATAATTTGTCTGCACACGTTACACATCACAGATAATCAAAACAACTAATTCTATTATTCAAAAGTATTTTACAAAAAAAAATTATATTTAATTACTATATGTTGGAAATTTTGTATAGACTGTGCGGTGCCATTTATAAATGTAACTCAAAATTCAGTAATGACTTTTAAAAAGATTAAGTTAAGAGAATGAAGCACTATTTATTCACATTTATCTAAAAGTAATGATTTTGTTCAACATTTATTATAATAGAAAATTAATCTAAGTAGAAACATGAAAGCATGTTAAACCTAAAAGCAAATATGGTGAGTATAGAAATTTGTTTAGAGGCAAATACATTTAAAAATGAAAGTGTGATGCTAAACCCCCTAAATATATTATACATGTTTATATAACTACATTAAGAGGAGGAAGTTGTATTGCTTGTTTTGTTCTTTAGTATTTTGTCAGGGAAAAATGAATCATCAAAACAGTTTTGGTAGTTGAATGTCTGGAGTGTTACTTCTATGCCAAGTTGTGAAGATATCAGCAATGGCCTTAAAGGAGCAACTATTGCTGCCCATGAAACAGGGTCATAAAATCACATACCGGTACTTTCCACACAAGAGATATTAAACTAACACTGAGAGGACCAGTTACTAATAGTTCTACAGTTCAGGGGTTGGATATCACGGTAACAGTATTCTATTTAACATGCAAATGTGGTGGTGGTCAACCTAATGTTTTATTTACCTTTGTTGTTGCATTCTGAGGTGAAAATTCCTTTCATATAAAGCTTAAAATGTTGCTTCACCTTTATCTTTTTAATAAACTCATTCAACTGCTGGACTTAAATCATCTACAGGTGGCTCTGCTCTATATACATCCCGTCTGTATAGGAACCCTGCCTTTAGAAATTGGATATATGCAGAATATTTTACAGTTAAAAGTTAATCATGGACTCCTAGCTTAATCAATAATGTTATTGAGTTGCCCTCACAGGTGAACAGTTATTAAAAGTACAGTAACAGCAGACATACAGCGGAACTCAATAGATGTCTTAAGACCAGTTACTGGGAAATTAAGGGTAGTGGCTGCAAAACCTTCACTCCAGGATATCTTTCATCAACATGTCTCTGAGGACCTGAAACTTATTTTATAAAACAAAACATAAAAAAACAACAACAGATTTGTGAAAAAAAAGTGTTTTATTGGAGCAAAAGAAAGTATTCATGTCTGTACAACTAACCATCTTGTAGAAGAAATATTGAGAATTTTTCTGGCTTCTGCAAAATGTTTTGATCCCAGATAAACACAGAATCCTCTGGATGTTTAGGGTGTTTCCAGGTGGTGTCATGAAGTCTGAGTTGGAGTTTTTCTTTAGTCTGACAGCATAAATTGGTGACTAATTGTTTTGTAGAATAATTGAAGTCAAGATGGGATAGCCTGTTTGAAGTCTAACAAAATCAATGCTGTTTGCTGACCGAAAAAAAAACAACCTGATGGATGTACTGATTGATGAGCAATACATAAAAAAAACAAAAAACAAAACAAAATCAGAATCTTTTTCTCTTGAGGATTTCTGGTTTCCAGTTTATTGGGTGGCTTTCTTCAGTCTGCAAGAAAAAAAAAAAAAAAAAAACATTAGCTTAATTTCTTAGAGATGGCTTACAAACAGGAGTTGATTTAACAGCAACAGGAAAACTTACGGCTGTGTCATCTTCTTTGTAAACTTTGATGGTTTTGTCAGCCTCTGCAGTGATTAGTCGGCTCTCAGAGTGGTCAAACATGCAGGCAAAGATTCCTGACTCGCTGTCAAGAGATCCAGGCTGCACGGCAGCGTGAATCCGCTGGAAGTTGTAGCCTGTCCTCCAGTCCCACATATGCATAGTTCCATTGTCAGCTGGAATACAAACAAATCATACTGTAGAGCAGGGGTAACCTATTCAAAATCAGCAGGGTTCGAATAAAGAAAATCATCAACGAACAATGGTCCGGTGACATTTTTAATTATAATCTGTTACTTTAAACCAAATTTAACACTGAAATAAAAAGCAGGTTTTTATGCATCCATATTACACATTGAATTTTTAAATAAAAACAATATATATACACAAAAAAAATTTTCCTTTTTCCTTTTTAAATCTAAAGTGTTTTTTGAAGTAGAGAGCAACAATCGTTTAGTTTGGTATATGGCCATTTTCCTGTTTCCCTTTTTTTTTAAACCCCTTGACTTGCCTTTTTTTTTTTTTTTTGCTTTATTAGGGGCGTTGGGTTTTGGGTTGCCCTGCAGGGTTTTAATCTTGGTTTTGATTGTTGCCAAAGCATTTTTCAGGCCCCCTTCAAGTTTTTCTTTTTGGGCTTGGTTCATTCTTTTTTTTTTATCATGTTAATGGTGGAAAATACTGCTTCACAGCAGTAGGTTGAGCCAAACATACTCAGCAGTCCACACTTTCTCTACTTTCTTTTTCTCATCATCTTCTCCTTCTTTCCCATCACCCGTCTTGCCACAGGTTTCCCTGCTGTGTCTAAAAATAGCTTGCAGCAGCGACCCTGACTGGCACAGCTCATTGGCTAATTTGTACCACGCGTAGCCTGGTCCCCGTGCTCCGGACAGCTTTCCCATATTAACAGGAGAAGCGGCGCAAGTGAAGTTAGACACTGTCTTCAGACAACATGTGGTAATTTATAAATATTTTAAATCAGGTTTGGTCCAGATTAGCCAGAAGGTGGGTCCGAATCTGAACCGCGGTCCACTAAACCGTGCGGTTCAAACCGAGTGAACGCTGTATATTCTGGATCCTGCTGCAGCAGAGACAGAGCAGAGCTAATCCAACTCAGCCAACAGCTGAACAACGTTTGCCCCCGATCGCTGCTCACCGAAGAAACCGTTAGAAGCTGCCCGACCGTGACCACCTGAGACGGGAGGGATGCAGCGGTACCGAAGCAGTGCTGCCAGAAGCTGTGGCTACAAGCTAACCGCCATAGCTAAAAGGGAGACGTCCCGAGCTACAGTGAGTTATAAAATTAACCCCCTTGCAAATCCCCCCTTATTGTTTCATCGGATTGATCCAAATCTCTTTGAGCCGAGCCGAAGGCCTTCGTACCACCGAACCAAACAGTAACATCACTCTTCCCCCTCCTTCACATCCGATGTTTAATAAGTGCTCTGCTTGCGTGAACTAGGCAGAATAGATAGCTATGTTGCTGTTTTTATTTGAAATAAGCTTTCTGATTCAACTGTTGACTATTTTAAGGTTTAACTGAATGCTAATGCTCACTACAGACCGAACGAGTCACGTTCTGCCTACAGTGTCTCTAGGTCTTATCAAAGATGTTAGATGTTTCAGAAGTGAATGGAGATGTTTATTTTATTTTTCTCCGTAGCTGGGTGTGAGCTGCTTTGCTCATATATTATATTGATTAGTGAGCATAGTCTTTCAGGCTTAAACATATGAAAGTTGTTTATGAAAAACTAAAAGAGGGAATGATAGAGAAACTGAAACATGAGACATGAACTCATTGACTGTGAAATATGAGGGAGAGATGATCACCTGCATTTCATATTTTGAGCTTGTAGCCGATAATAAAAGTGTTTCTCCTTGAAACAACCATTTCTAAAACTAAATATTGGAAGAGTTTCATAGATGTGGTAGAATCATTTTTAGAGCATGCACTTGTTGTCGGCATTCTTGGTGATTTTTCTGAGGCTTTAACATTGTTTCTACTGATATCGTGACTATACTGCATCGACTGAAATAGAAAAATATATTGTGATAAAAGTCTTTTCCGTATCGTCCAGCCTTAATCAAGAGCTGAATTGTGCTGAAATATATTAGGGAAGACAGAAGGTGTTTTTTTAATTACCCCCAGACACTAAGACACCATCAGAGTTGACAGCCAGTGTGTTGATTATGGCGTTGTGGCCAGAAAGGTTCTGGATAAAGTTGCCATCTGGGAACATCCACTGCTTGATGTTATCAGCTGATCCAGAAGCAAATGTGTATCTATAAAAAATAAATCAGAAATTACATAAAACTGCATTTACAACAATTAAATATATATATATTGCAGAGAGCTGCATTGAAAAGCCTAGACAGAGCTGAAGATAAAAGCACAAATATACGTATGAAAGCAGTTTAGTGCACTCTTCAAAGGATTTCTAAACACATTTCTAATAAAAATTCCAGACTTTTCCAAAACAAAGTTCCATATTCCCATTTCCTGTGTGTTAATTTTAATAATTATAATCATTATAATAATAATTAATAAACGCTACAGCGCTCATTGCAAGAGTAGGAAAGACATTTTAGAGTCTTTAGAAGAGTTGCAAAAGAAATGGATGAAAGGATCGAGGGACTGACAATCATAAGTAAGGAAATAATGACCACAAAGAAGGAAAAAAAAGCTCTAAGCTAGGAAACAAACATGGATGGAAGGAAAGGATTAGGAAGGGGGAATTTAAGATGGAATAAGAACAGAGATGTTTACAAACAATACATGTAAGAAACAAGAGCAAACATGAGGAAATGGGTAAAAAGATTATTTCTTTTACCCATCTAAAAGACTAAATAAAAAAAAAAAAAACATTTTCAGAGTTATTTAGACATCACAGGATCAGAACAAAAACTCAATACTTACTGTCTGGGGTGGAGCACCAGGGTTCTGACAGACTTTTTATGGTTCGTCAAAGTCGCTCTGGTTTTTCCAGCAATCAGATCCCATAATCTGATAGTTGAATCATGGCTGCCTGCAAAAATCAGGCAGTTGGAGAAAATTTAAAGGCTGCAACTCTAAAGTAAAACTGAAAGAGTGTTAAGAGTACAGGAACTCTGTGTTCTCAAAGATATTTACCTGTGATGACTTGCGGCTCAGCTGCCTGACACCTTACTGTGGCGACAGTGTTGGTGTGACCAGTAAGCGTGTGAACGTTTGCTTTAGTCCTGATGTCCCACACCTGCAAATAAATCAATATTAAACAAACCAGCTGATATATGCGTCAAACTACTCTCCTGACTGGTGACATGGTTTAAAACAAAAGCATTTCCCCACTGATGTAAAACCTATGTGGTTCTTCCTCTAGTGGTTAAAAACAGTCATCTCAAGTTTGGATAGAGATTTCAGACATCAGACAAAAAGAAAATGTCGGATGATCTAAAAGTTTTGATTTAGGCAAAGAGAAAAAAGCAGTCTGTTCCATCTTGTTAATTTAGCCGGCCGCTGTAGAAGGAGCGATGTCAGCAGTGGGGCTGCACTTATGGTTAAAGTCCAGAACAGGTCATGCACAGGTTTTCCACGTTCCAATTTATTATTGTTCATTTTTTTCAATCAGAAATGAAAAAGTTTTATTTGGAAAACCAAAATTTCACAGTTTGTTTCAAATAGAACTGTATTCATCAAAACTTTTTTTGTACTTCTGAAGGAAAAAAAAAAAACGATCAACTCGTGTAACAGATTAGTTACAAAAACTACAGCTGGCAGACATCTTTTCTTCCATGTCATGCTGTTCCAACCAAATGTTTAAACATTTCAGTTCAATAAAAACTGGTTTAACATGAGTCCTGTCACCTCTGCAGTCCATACAACATCTCAGTTCATAAGCTGTCCAAAATATTTTACTGATGAGAGTCTAAAATAACAGGAGTGTGACAAAGCCGCCAGCCTCTACTTGGAGTTTGGAATAAAACCAATAGAACAGGAGTGACCTGGTTAGTTACTGGTTACCCATCCGAAAGGAGATCTTACCCTTGCTGAAGCATCTCTGCTGCATGTCACAAGCACATCAATCGTTGGATGTAGATCCAAATCGTACACAGCACTGAGGTGGCCATGGTAATGCCTGATTACCTGCAAGTTACAATAACACCGTCACAGCACAGACAAATCATAATTAAATGGAGAAAACAATGAGGTTTCCAGACAGAATAAAACACTTCTTCACCAAAATATAAATTTTTTTAATGCAACATCTTCAAAACCTGCTGAGCAAACTTATTTGAGGAGTGTACCTTGTTGTACTCCAAGTCCCAACATTTGACTTGCTTGTCCTCTCCACAGGAGAAGAGGTAAGGGCTGCGGGTGCTCACCGCCACGCCACGCACCGTGCTGATGTGTCCAGTCAGGGAAAGTTTCAGCTTTCCACTGGCCAGGTCCCAGATCTGTACAGACAACATTTACTTATAATGCTGATGTCATCACAGAGTGGTAGAGAAAATATCTCTAAATATGAGACCTTTGCAGTATCATTATAGAAGCTCATTAACATGACCTCAAATCCTTAGAGGAACAACTTTAACATACATTATAATGCTGGTATCAATCATTGTAAATCAACTACACCAATAGAAATTAACAACTAGAATGAGCTATACTATAATACAAATAAGGATCTAGAAAATTTCCTGCAACATACATTTCCTTTAGCCTTGTTCATTGTGAAAACATTGAAAATAGTTTTGAAAGACTAAATTAGAAACTTCTTCTCATAATCTAATGTTTGAATCGGCACAGCTTACCTTTATAGTTCTATCAGCAGAGCCAGTGACAAACCACTGATTCCCAGGTTCCACTGCTATGGACCTCACCCAGCCGAGGTGACCGCTGATGACCTGTAGACAACATACACCTCAGTGAATAAGATAAGTAGAAAGTCCCCTTTAACTCACAGTTTTTGCCTTTCAGGTAAAAGAGTTGGTAACAAATTAGCTTGTAGGTACTCGAAAGAGTTTCCAGGGTGGATGCCACTGTGGTTTGGGCATTGTTGGTGCCCTCCTCATGAGCGCAGAATTCCTGGTACCTCCGCCCTCCAGCAGTGACTAAAATAAAGAGACATGGTACATAGATTGGTCTGATTGTCAGTTATAAAATCTTGTGTTCTGAATAACTATCTTGCTTTTTAATAATCTTTAGTTTTATTAACCAAAATTTATTACATTTACTCTACTTTTGAATATAGCCAAGGTTACTTTAACCATCATGAAACACTAACTTATTTTAGTACTTTAGTAAGTACTTAATACTTAATAAAAAGAATTGAACAATTTAACTTGTTTATCTTGCTCTAGACTTCCTTTAGTATGATAAAGATGACCGTTATACAAGAATATGGGATGATTTGAAGTTTACCACAGCAGTGGACTGAGGGTAAACTCTCTCCCCTCCTCCTGCATGTCGATGGATTTCTGCAACACTGGCTGCTGTGCGACTTGCCTCCTGCCTGTAGTTTCACAACAAATTATAATCCATGATTAGTTTAAATCACTTATTTCCATATAACCGTATACCATAACAGCATGTTTGAGCACTTTACCTGACTTGTGAAGGCGGTAAAGCCAGCGCCATGGACAGCACTCCTCCCTCACTGGGGTTCCTGTGCATCTTTGTGTCGGCTGTCAGAGCCACTCCTAACAATTAGAAAAAGCATTAAGTAACCCTCTTTGATTCACAAAAAAGCTACAAATACTGTGGGCAGACAAAGGAAGGGGTATTTACCAGGTCCAGAAGGATAAGCATGTGTCCCAGTAATCAGATATTCTGCTGCATCGTCTAAAAATATTTTTTTTTATAAAAAGAAAAAACAGTGTTTTGGCAACAGGCTCAGAACAACAGATCTAATGTAACAATGTTTTTCAAACAATATTTATACTGGAGTCTGTCATTTTAACAATCTTATCAATCATCAAACCTGGATGAGTGTAGTCCTGATGGATTTCCTGTCCGCCAGAAAGCTGTGAAACTCTGTCTCTCCCCTCCACAATGGGTATGTGTAGAACCGGACCATACTCAGTTTTCAGCTTTACAGCCATCTTCATTTTGTGGCTGTAAATTCAGGAAACAATGAAAAAAGTTTTATTAAATGTCTTAAGTGAATTTTCATTTACATTAAATTACACTTAGTCTATTGAATTAATAAATACTTGAAAAGAGAATAGCTCTATGGAGGGCAACGAGTGCCACAATACAAAAAATAACTTCAAATTAATTGAATGTGTATATATTTCTGTGCTTAAGCACAACATGAATTAATGCAACTGTCACAAATCTATCAATTTCAAGGTTGAGGGACTTCAAAAAACTTCCAAAGAAACAATCAGCTGCTTGTGATGGAGAAATATGCATTTTAAAGAGGTTACTCAAGCATGGGCATCATTATTCTAATGGACAAACACAAAACCCATAAAAACCAACAGACTTTAACAAACCATAAGAAGGATGTTTGGGGAAAGTATAGGAAGCCCTCTGAGTGCTTAAAAAACTCAGCAATCTAAAGCTACATTCACACTGCAGGCCTTGATGCTCAATTCCAATTTTTTTTTTGTGAAATCCAATTTTTTTGCGTTGCCATTCACATTTCCAAATATATGCGACTTGTGTGTGATCTCCTGTGTGAACTGCAGTCATACAACGCAAGTGTCCCACATGCGCAGTAGAGGACGCAATGACATCACAGGCCAGCGTGCTCTGTGTTTACGGAAGTAAACATGGATGGTAGTGCCATAAAACACAATCTTTTCAAGATGGTTAAACATAAATACTGCTCTCCACATCATCGTCCACCATGTTTGTTGTTTTTCTTGCTGCTTGTTTATAGCAAGACCCAGAATAGTGACATTTGTCAGATATTAATGGCGTTCAGGTTGAATGAATGCGACCTGGCCGTTCAGACACAGGTCGCATTTGAAAAGACCTGATTCGTATCGGATTCAGGACCACATAGCCAAGTGGCCTGGGTAGCATTGGAAAAAATCGGATCCGTGTTCAGATCAGACAGCCATGAAAAGATCAAATACAGGTCGCATATGGGCAAAAAAAAAAAAAAAAACATCGAATTTGGGTTACTTCAGGCTGCAGTGTGAATGTAGCCTAAGTACAGGTTGTTGTAGAGTGAGCAAACAGAGTTACCAAATACTCCTGTATAGGTGTCAAAACGTTTTCAGAAAACTGAGAAAGACAGGTTGCCTTCAATTTAAGCCCGTTTGTGGTTGCCATGAATGAGAATTTGCAAATGCTAATGAATACTACAGTTTGTTTTGAAAGGATAATACTTTTACTTCTTTTAAGGCAAAAGAGGCTCTGTTTCAGACCCTAGGGCTGATCTGAACTCCCTTCATTTGTTAAAATCTGCCCCAATATTTATCCATCTACTTATTTTGTCGCCCACTAGACTCCAATTTGGCCTATTTCTCACACTAGATACTTTTTCTGACTGTGTTAGTGAAGATTCTCAGCCATCCAGCTCATAGTCATTCCAAAAAATAAAAAAACACTGGACTTTGTTTTCCAAATGTGAAGACATTTCGCCTCCCATCCAGGAAGCTTTTACGATTCATTCTCTGACTCTTATGTTTGGAGCCTGAAGTAGGGTTTGAGGGACATTTGAGGCTGATCGCTAATGCTCCATTTTCGAACACTGTCAATTGAATTAAAGGATGCTCCCTTTTAACAACCTACGTGTAATTTGGATCATATTTGTTCTAGATATTTAAAATCTACGTGTTCCCCGAATGACCTAACCCTCAAATAGAAACACATTTTCACTTTCATTGTTTGAAACATTGAGATAAATCAATGGAAATAAATGTAGTAAATCTGTCGAATCATTAAACTATTTTAAGCATCTATTGAGAGGTTTCAGGTGATATTTTACCTTTCTTCATCCAGAGCGACGGTCTTAGCATGGTCAGACACAAACATGTCATGGGTCCTTTTCAAAGACCTGAAGACCAGAGTGTGGACGGAGTGCTTCTGGACTTCCTGTGCAAATATATAACACAGACTTAAAACAAACTCAACAGATGAATGAAAACACCACGCTTGTTTCAATAAACTTAACTGTACCATTTCAATAGGGCTTGGGCGTCATGAGGTAATTACTAATTAAATATAAATACTGCCTGTTCCAGCAATTAGCCAGGCCCAACAGTGTGTGTGCGTAGCCCTCAACTTAGCGGGAGCAAACATACGCCAAAACGGAACAACACAAAAGTCTTACCTCGGTCATTGTAGGGATGAATTGTGCGGCTTATTGTAAGAAAGAAACCAGATTTAGAAAGATTTCTGAGATAATACCACTCCTACCCGAGTTGAAACACAAGTATAAAAGCAACGCCGATAACCCGGAAACAAACCCTCTAACGGTCAACAGGGGAACATCAGCGCCCTCTTGCGGCCAGGATGACTTAGTCTATTTCAACAGACGTCTCAAAATGCGAACTGGGACATAACAATCATTTGGAAGTTATATAATCTAAATGTTGTGTTTAAACTTGTTAAATTCTCAAATTTTATGAAAAAAGGGAACATATATATATATATATATATATATATATATATATATATATATATATTAATTAATTAATTTAATTTTTTTGTATGGTCTAACCTTTGGGTGCATATGTTAGGATGTCAGCTTACTGGAAAACTGTTAGTTGCCTTGAAGTGCATGTGCTGATGAAGGTTGAAGTGCATGCTTCTAATAATGGTGAAATCAGAATATTTGAAAAAGACACCATAATACTCCCAAGATGGACGGGGAGTAGCTATTTGCTATCTAAGGTTCCCTCATCATTATTTAATCATATGGAAGCAGCAAACATGTACTTGCTTCTTTACACATAGCTTTTCTATTTGCTTTTGTTTATCTTTTATAAGTAATGGTGGCTCACATTATTTAATGTCTGTTCTAACAATTCAAGTTCTTCATGCATGACTATGTGCCCGTCTTGGGCACATAGTCATAATAGTCATAATAGTCATAATAATAATAGTCATAATAATGTTTTTAATAATCCAAATAGTCTGAAGTCTTTGATTAGCAATAATGAAATCATACGACAAAATAATTGAAACAGAGATTAAAAATGTTGTCCGTTTATTTCATGTTTGCTTTCAAATTCTTGTCTTTACAGTGCAGTTAATATCAAATCTAAGAACCTGACATAAAACGGAAGACATCATGGTCAGTGGGTGAAACATGCCTAAAAGAAGAGCTAATCTCAGAGTTATGGTAGGTCAGATTAACAAATTTTATCTATTAAAAGGGAGAAAACACAACCATCACAGAGGGACCCGCGATAAGACCGCTGGTTACAAATGTTTTTCCAGTTTATGCATCTCCAAGTCCTCCAAACTGTTTAATCCCAGTTTGCTGTCCGCCTCCTGCTGTGATGCGGCTCAGGGGAATGATCTTCATGGTGGTCTCTTTCAGGGAGTACCAGCGACTGTGCCATGTGACCCAAATGATGCCGTTGTCGAAGCCATACTCACCAGCATCCTTCTCAGTGTACCTGCCACCTGGAAGGACACAGAAAAGACAATTCAAACATCAAATGATTCAAGAGTGTAAAGTTCCCAGAAAGGGTTTCGTTCTTCTGCTTCAGCATCTGCAGCTTTGTAACTGGTTTTAGTCAGAGCACATTACCTGTGTAGTATTTGCCATTCAAATGTGCAGCGTGGCATCTGTTCATCCACCAGCCAGAGCCATCCTGCTGAGCACAGTTCCCAGCATACTTGTCATTGTCCTTGTCATGAGTACTGAACTGCATGCCATTGTGGGACGTATAGAACTTGTCACTGGGATCGTCTCCAAAGTCAAAGCCATCAAAGGCATCGCCGGCATCGCCACCGAAGTAGTAACCATACGTTAGTCGGTACATGTCGGCCTCCGAGCCAATTCTGAACATATTGTAGTCAGCGTACCTGCAGGTAAATAGGAGTTGTTTTTGTTTTTTGTCTGCTCTGATTACTCATTTGCTCTTTAGGGAGAAAACAGATTTCTAAGGGGTCATGTTTGCCAACTGTTCTTACACAACATGAGTGTGTGGGTGGTTGTGTGCTTGTACTTTTTGTTACCGTCCCAGTCCACAAGCTCAACCCTTAGCACAGTTGGGAGGGATGAACTTGTTGTCAGCAGGTGGATCTTCTCGTTACCGAGCCAAAATTCTGTTGTGTCATCAGGGGAAAGATACCCGAAGCCCTCCTTGTACTGGATCCAGTCTTTAGAGAAGTCCACACTGCCATCCTGTCTCTGTGGACATGGAAAATTTGTGAGACTCAAGACATATAGTTACTTTCAGATATGGAAAATCTAATTATATCAATGGTAATTTACAAAATAAAACACAAGTGAGTGCAAACCAAAACCAACAATAACCTAATGGATGTATACCCTTTGTATGACGGTGAAGCCACGACCAAAGCTGTCAATCTCACAATAGACTAAGAACTGCTCCTGTGCTTTGGCTGGCTTCACATAGTAAAGACCACTGGTGGTGGCACCTTTGTTTGCAACATCCTGGCAATCTGATGACAAAACAACAACAAAAAATTAACTCTGTGAACAATTTACTACATAAAATTGCAAAGTTTAGTTTTTAAAACAACAAGGTTAAACCTTTAGGCCTTATCCAAAGCAAACATTGGTCTGCTGCTATGAAACAGTGTATTGATTTTTTTTTTCTTTTAACCAAACATTGAACAGTAGCAAATGTTCTTCAGAGGCCTGATGAAGAAATCTCTTGTCAAATGGTAACAGGTGAAAGGTCAAGATGTCAGGATGTCTGTTTTTTTTGCTCTCAGTTTATTTTTTTTGTACCTGTTCCTGTGAGAGTTTGGATTTGGACTGTGTCTCTGCAGGGCTGACTGCATTTCTGCTGTAGCTGAAGGGCCATCTTCTTCAAATCTGCCATCCGCCTCTCATTGGATGAGATTACACTCTGCAGTTCTCTGAGGAGACGAACACACATGTGCTTTGTGTCTGGTCAGATGTAAATAAACATAAATTAAGAGAAATAAAAATACACTTTTTTTTAAATTAATAACTGCGTATCCTTTTTTTTCTTCTGTACAGCTAAGTTTCAAAATGTTTGTCCTCTCCATATCGTTTAGTCATGTCTACTTGTCTTTGCTACCGTCACAACCAATTTTTCACTTTGGGACATTAAAAGAATTTTAATGTCAGCAATAAAGGAAAAAATATATATATAAGAATGATCATAAAATGTCTATATGGAAAATAGTTAAAAACAAAAATAAATATTTGTCATCATTTAACATCTAAAGTAACTGTGAGTAATTATGGGATAAATATAGCTGATTACATACCAGTGCATCTTTCTGATTCTTAAAAAAATCAATATCCTCCAAGAAAAAAATAGTTCTAAATGAGTCAAATTGAACAAATTCCTTTCCCTTAAAAATGTTAACATAAATCAGAAATTTTAAAGAGATATTTTTTAATTTAAAAATATTTGAATGCTGATATTCACTTACAGCAATTGTTGCTCTTGTGCAATAAATGTCTTTTCAAATCGCAAGACATCATCCAGCATACTGGAGGACCTCTTGTAGTATGGATCTGAAAAAAAAATATTTAAGGGTTTAAGTCATACACAGATCATATTCGAATAGACTCAAATTATTTATTTAAGCCAAAGAGTGTTATCATAGCACACAGTTATTTAGTAACTGAATAATTGATTACCAGGTTGAGAAGACTTTTGAGCTGAGGTTGCCGAGTCTTTCATGTATTCAATCTTTTCATCAGCCCCTTGAGTTAAATTGGCAATTGTTTCCAGTTCATTTTGCATTGAAGTCAGTTCTTCATCTACGACTGGTATGTACCTGAACATGTAATCTGCAACTCCACATGTAGTGGGGCAGTACTTTCCCTGTACATAGCATTTGTAGAAATGTATAGTTAAATCTAGAATTCACATTACAGCATGGATATCTGTAACACTGCATCATACTTACAAAGCCATCATTCATGTTGCATGTTTGAAGGTTATCTCCTCTGATTTGCTGCACATGAAGAAAAGTAATGTCAGATATTTCTGCATAAAACAAATTATTGGATCTAGTATAAAAAACAATCCATGAGGGTTTCCTCACTTACCGCTGATGAACCGGTGAATAATATGAAAAGAATTCCCGCTGTGGCAAACAGTGACACGGCCATGTTGATCTGGCACACGGTTGTGATTATTGGTGTCCCTGCGTAGTGAAGAGCTGCTCAGCAGTCCGGGATATTTATCTGAACCAGGTCCTCCTTTCAGCCTTTGATAAAAAGGTCATGTGCAAACATCCCACTCACTTTGTTGTTCTCCAACTTAGTCTCAAACATATGACAGCAGCCAATTCCCAGACATGACGCTGTCTGACTGTTGGCGGCTGTTTGGAAATAAGGAGCTGTATTGATTTTCAGCTATCCGTAAAACGGATTTTTCCCGTTAAGACAAGAACATGACAGGTCCAGCTGTTGCCTAATTGTCAACAGTGGGTTAGGGTTAGAAATCATTGACAGTTGACACGGATGACATGTTTTTATGAAAAACATTGTAAGAAAGATTTTTTCTGGAAAAGATTGTTTGCAGAGAGAGATCGGGGGTAGTGTTGGCCTAGTGGTTAGAGCAGTGCGCTTGTGCTCTAAGAAGGATGCAAGTTCGATCCCCACACCCTCCACTCTGAGTCCCTGAGCAAGACCCTTAACCCCACACTGCTCCCCGGGCGCCGCACAATGGCACCCCACTGCTCCCCAAGGGGATGGGTTAAATTCAAAGAGTTAATTTCTCCAGTGTTAGATCAATTAAGTTCGAATAAGGAAATTCAGAACAACAATCCAAGACTGACTCTGGCTTTCTAGTAAATATTGTATAAGCTCTAACCAAATCAAATTGATCCCAAAACAAGAAAAAAGATACCATTCATCATGGAAATATACATAGTCTCTTCTGTGACACCTAGATAACAAACATAAAGGCTTTAGACCTAAGCTCCACTAGCCAAGACATGGCTTAATCTTTTAAGTAGACAGCATTTAATTTTACCAAAGATAATTGTAAAGATTTTCTTGTCAGGATCCTATTGAGATATTAGCCTGCTCTTTTATATTTTTGATTTTCTGCTTGAAGAAAAAAAAAATGTAGATCTTCATTCAGTAAATTTGTTTTAACAACATCATAGTCAAAAGCACCACTGATGATCAATTATTATTATTAATTAAAAATCCTTATGTAAAAGTAGTTTTTTAAATATCAATCAGATAAAGTAGAAAAAAGGAAGGATCCTATTTTAAGGTTTCAGGAATGAAAGCTGTTTTATGTTTTATCTGGATGGTGTTTGCAAGGTTAGCTGCACTAATTCATTATGACCACTAGTGGGAGGAAAAGTACAACCTAAGACAGATAATACCTGTAGGTCAAATTTCACATAGAAAAACTGAAGAGCTCTTGGATCTCAAAATAGACATTATCATCTCCTAACTCTAAAAAAAAAAAAAAAAAAGCAGAAAAAAGATCAACTATAATGCACCTATGTTTTGCAAAGGATTTTATTATCCTATGTTGAAATCAAACATGTTTTAAATTATTATGTATTTAAATATGCACCTAGTGCTGAAATACACTTCGGAAGTTGCATCAACTTAAATTGCCAGATAGAAATGTCAATGTTTGAATAGATATTTTATGAGGATAAACACTGGCCCTTAATCAGAGAAAATTTATAACATCAGAGGATTACATAAGATTTTCCTCCCTGCACACTGCAAAGCATTTCTGCACAATGGGGATAAGTTGGTGGCTTGATTGTTAGGCTGCATTCATGCAGCTGAGAGGCTGCTAATCATATTAAACCCAGAATGTTTGAAGGAACACAATGCTTGTTTCCATAGTCTAGAAATTTATTATTTTTTTTATTCTCGTACACTTGAAGTACTGCCTAAAGCCATGTAGACATTCTGGTTTAAAAAGACACAAATAAAAATAGTTTGGGTTAGGCCTTATATATGACTCAAGTTTAGGTAAGGGTTATTCCAGAAGCTTATTCATTGCTTAGTTATTTATTGCTTAGTTCAGGTTTCAGACAAACAGAAAATACAAAACTGTATTAATGAATCCCTTTGGTGGTGGCATCATGCTGATGCTTGAGGCGCTGAATGAATTGCACAAAGTGGATAGAATAATTAGGAGGGAGAACAAAGAAAACAATCTTCAGCTTTACTTCTAGATGAGAGCCACATGCAAAGCTTAGACATAGGTGGTTGTTCCAACAGAGCTATGGGTCTTATGCAACATTTTCATATTTTTGTTGTAAACTTCTCTTACTTTTTCTCCTACCATGGGCTCCTATTAATGTGCCACACCAGATTTAACAAATGGTCTTAACTTCAGTTAATGATCATAAATTCTTCTCATAAATAGGAGTCCACATGTGTGTAGATGCCATCAACTAACATGACATAATTCAAGAAAATCTTCTTTTAATACACACACACGCACATTTCCTGTATATCTCCAGACCACGTCTGTCACACCTTCATTGTCCTCTCCACCTTGCGGAACAAAAAACAAGGTGTCACCACATGCAACAGAGAAACATTTGACTACTATTGGACAAGTGCAACATTTCCTGGCAGTGCAATTCACCACTGTTTGAATGTTTGCAGCTTGTTTTACTCCATTTAATCCTGCTGTACAGGTACATCTTTTCCTTCACCTTTCCTTTTACTATATTCCATGCTTCACAGTTTTAATAAGATAAGGTTTTGATAGAGGGTTATTCAGCTGTAATTCTTCCAGATGCCAATTGGAAAATTACCCTTCTTTTTATGAGTTAAAATCAAACAGTGAGGAGACATATGACCTAACAAAGCTAAATAAGACTTCTTCTGTGTGCTCTGTGTTGACATTAATTTATGAATCTTGCCTTACGTAACCTGATTTTATTATATGGAACCAGGATGGAAAACCAACTGACCTCAGGATGAACGACCAAGCCCCAAAACTTAAACAGTGATGAACTTTTACTGAACTTCCCTAATAGAGTAGTAATGACATATGGGGAACGACTCTTTCTCTTGCCATGAGGGCATAGGCAGATTTTCTTGACTTCATGCCAAAGATGTGGATATATTCTTACTCAAGTCCGACGATATCCAGTCACAAAGCAAACGTCAAAATAATGCACAAGTAATGTTGTTTATGAGCTGCTCAGTTGGGCAGTGGGTAGCACTGCTAACTTGCAGCAAGAAGTTTTGATTCCCGGGGTCTTTCTGCATGGAGTTTGCATGTTCTCCCTGAGCATGTATGGGTTCTCTCCAGGTACTCCAGCTTCCTCCCAACATCCATGACTGTTAGGTTAATTGGTTTCTCTAAATTGCCCTTAGGTGTGAGTATGAGTGTGTGTGGTGTGAATGGTTGTTTTTCCCTGTGTGTTCATGTGTTGCCCTGCAATGGGTCCAGGTTGTACCCCACCTCTCGCCCGTAGACAGCTGGAGATATGCACCAGCACCCTTAAAACCCAAAGTTAGGATAAGCGTGACAGAAAATGGATGGATGAATAGTGTTATTTATTCTATTGATCATCTACACATGCAAAATGTCAAGACTTCTTTATCAAAAAAAAAAAAAGCTGGATTTATGTCCTGAAAGCCTAGTAGAACAATGCTTATCTGTCCATAAACAGCTAGTTTTTTTTTTTCTGAACAACACATTTTCACAGTTTTGATTTAGTCTGACCAGGACTTAAACATAAAGAGACTTTGTTAGGATCCTTATTAGTCTGAGCCATAAAACCAGAGCTGTTTAGGGTTACGTAAATCCTCACAGAGCACAGGACAAAGGTTTTTTTTTTATTGCAACATCAGGGTTCAGCTGAAGGCCACTACTGATGAGTGGATTTAGATGAATGAACATGATTCAAGCTAAAACATGCAACAAACATGTTTACAGATTTTGGAAACTTTTTACAATAAATGATTTGACTTTTGCGAGAAGAGACCTCTGATGGCTGGTTTCCTGGTTCATTGCTGTTTCAGTGAATAACTAATGCTCACATTGAAATTTGAAATCTGCTATAATCACATGCGCTAGATACAATTTTATGATGATATAAAAATTCTTTAGAAAACATAAATCTATTAAGGCATAGTTTTCCAACTTTCAAAAAATGTCAGCTTTCCTCCCTCAACATTAAAACCATTAATCCCTTATTATCTTCTCTTATGTTAAACACATACATTTCTGAAACACTAACAATATCTAAGATGCACAATCCCATGTGGATCTGTAATGAAGGAAGGCTCATTAATCACACAACTTCTGGTTGTAAGATAAACATTTCTTGCTTATCCCTATCGCATCAGTCATTAAGACATAGCTCAATGTTCATTAGTCTAA
The DNA here is from genome assembly GCF_000732505.1 of Cyprinodon variegatus. Classification (NCBI taxonomy): domain Eukaryota; kingdom Metazoa; phylum Chordata; class Actinopteri; order Cyprinodontiformes; family Cyprinodontidae; genus Cyprinodon; species Cyprinodon variegatus. The sequence goes on along the minus strand of NW_015150967.1, from coordinate 557,638 downwards.
ATTTGAAGTTTCAGAGTTTAACCGCAGACTTTTTAGATACACCATATTGCCAAAAGTATTCCTATAAATCTATTCAAATCAAGTGTTTCATCCATTTCTTCGCAACTAGTACATGAAATCTACACCCATGTAAAATAATGGCCACTCTTAGGAGCTCAGTGGACCCCAGTGTGGTACAGTGTATATTAACCTGTTAAATTTCCATGCAACTAAATAATGAGCAGAGTGTGAGTAGAGGTCAATAACTTTCTGCACAATGAATTGCTGCAAGGCTCAAAACTGTGGCCCTGAAATTAGCTCAACAACAGCACACAGGTGGCTTCATGTACTTTTCAAGGTCTAGCAGCTGTGTCCAAGCTTTACATCACAAATTGCAAACTACCTCTGTACTCCAAAGGTGGCAACATGCTCCCTGTGGTGAGAGTAACAACACTGTCTTGCAATTAAATAGTTTTTCAAAAATTGTACTTGCCTGGCTGGATTGTTTCAAGAGTAAAGTTTAGAGCCGAGGAAACAATGTGTTAGGCAGTTCTTCAGGAATTGGACTTAGCTCATTAGTTCCAATGAAAAAAGTTAAACCTTGAACTTACAAGGACATTTAGACATTTTCATGATACCAGCTTTTTGGGAGCAGTTCTTGATTAGCCCCTTCTTGTCTCAATATGGCTGTGCATCAGTGCACAAACAATAAGCCATAAAGACACGGATGAGTGTGCAAGAATACAAATGCCCTACATGAAGTCCCGACTATATTCACATTGACTCAGTGAGGTGGTTTTTACAGTCCAGGTGAGGTTGTCTGTGATCTGCACCCCCAGGAACTTGGTACTGCTGACCACCTCTACAGCTGAGCTGTTGATGAGCAGTGGAGCGTGGTTAGGCTGGTTCTTCCTGAAGTTGACGATAATCTCCTTTTTCTCCACATTCAGAGCCAGAGCCTGTTACCGTTGCACCAGCCTGCCAGCTGCTCCACCTCCTCTCTATAATCCCGGTTGATGTCATCTCTGATGAGGCCCACCATTGTGGTTTCGTCTGCAAACTTCACAATGTGATCGGTGGTGAACCTGGGAACGCAGTTGTGCGTAATCAGAGCGAACAACAGGAAACTCCGAAAGCAGCGCTCAGGGGAGCATGTGCTTAAGGTGATGACATCAGAGGTGTTCTGTCCAACCCGGACTGATAGATCCCATGTGGGTGTTTTTCTCCTCCTGGTGTGCCAGGCTCAGGTGAAGAGCAGAGGAGATAGCGTCCTCAGTGGAGCGGTTCCATCAGTAGGCGAACTGGAACCGGTCAAATGTTGGGGGGAGAATGGAGAAGATGTGTTCTTTAACCAGCCTTTCGATGCGCTTCATCATGATGGGAGTCAGTGCAACAGGCCAGTGGTCACTGAATGAGGTTACCTGAGGCTTCTTTGGGACCAGACTATTCTACCACGTTTCATTCCTCCAAAAGTGGCCAAAACTCCATGGATTAAGCTTTTGTATTTTGAGAAGTATAGAGGACTGGTCTGAAGGCTGGTGAAATAGAGGCTGAAGCAGGTGGATCAGATGAGTGCTAATGAGAACTGGGAGGATACAATTAGGTGAATGGAATGTGTAAGCAAACCAGACATCAGTCCCATCTCTCTTCCAGTCATTTTGATGCTATAAAACCTCCACAATTTTCCCCCATCTCAACTTTTCTGCCATTCTTAGTTAATTTATGATCGATGATTAATTAAAAAGCACCAGGATTAGAAAGTAACTTACAGTTACGATTATGAACATGTAAACATATTAAATTATATTTGAACAATAAATGTAAATATTATTAATCTTATCTGTTACTTGCAATTATAATTCATATTGGCTGAAGCTTAAACAGCGGAAAAGCCTTTACTTTAGAGCCTGTTATCTAAAACTATTTGACATAAGGGATTGTGGGATATTGGACAAATATGGGATGAAGATCAAAATCACCAGATTCTGAGAAGGAAAACCACAGAGAAGCTTCATAGATATAAGGAAGGATGCAGAGTGTTGGATGTGAGAGAGAATGATGCCAAGACAGGAGAAAATATCCGCTTTAGAGAACCCTAAAGACAGCAGCAACAAATAATACATCCCAATACTTTATAATGTAACATGTTAACATTTTTAACAGAGCAAATAAAACTCATCCAGACTTAATTTTAAAATTATTTTAGAAATAGTTTATTGACATATGCAATAACTCAGCAAATAAATGCAGTCAGGTAGGATTATGCTTATTTTTCATGATTCAAAGCAGAATAAATGCATTTCAACTAATCTAATTCTGTATTTTTGTCAAGCAGTTGCTGATATTGTTGACTGTGTTACAAAATGACTGTATTGTAATGTATTTTGGCTGTTTGCAGAAAAATAAAAATGTAAAGCAATGATATTTGGTTATGATTGTAAAATAGTTACAAAACTGGTTTACTTCATGATCTGAGCAAAGTCTCTTTCTATATATAAATAAAATGCTCCATAAAATGTATTTTGTGAGGAAAAGGAAAAGTAAAAAGGATGAAGAATAAAAAGCACAATCTTCAAGGGCAAAGGATCTTTTTTGCAGTTGATGATTCAAAGTGTCTAAACTTTTAAATGAGGCTATAAGCTGGAACCAAGTTGCTTCAGGATCCTTGACCTTAATACCTCCCAAAAATGTGTCAGTGTGGAAACTAAGCCACACCTCTAAAAGTGATTAGTGAAAGCTCCTTTATTTCCTCGCAAAAATACACTGAACATTGACTTGTTTTTCATCCACCACTCACAGTCTGGCTCCTCCCATTTCAGGTATTTATAAATGCTTCAGGGTCCGGATCTTTATTTCAAACTACCATAATGTTTCTCTACCAGCTGCTCAACTTTTTCTTTGCGGCCTCCAAAAAGGAGGAGGACTCTAAGTATGACCTGTCCTTGTACAAGCGTGGAGACTTACTCGAGGTGCCTAGGACTTTATTTACTCATTTTGGTATCTACCTGGGCAACAACAGGGTGGCTCACCTCATTCCAGACATCCTGCCCGCCATTACCAAGGATAAATCTGCAATAGCTAAAATGGTGACAAACAACCGCCTGTTAATGGGTGTCATCACCAAGGTGGCCAGCGTCAGAGTGGACTCTGTGGCAGACTTTGCATATGGCTCCGATATCCTGATCAATCATATGGACAAAGTGTGCAGCCAGCCTCCATTGGATGGGGAAGAGGTTGCACGAAGGGCTGAGAAGCTGCTGGGATCAGTCACCTACAGCTTGCTCTGGTACAATTGTGAACATTATGTCATGTACTGCAGATTTGGCATGGCCATCAGCTACCAGACATACCAGGTACAATTACTATTATATCAACGGTTTCAAATCAGCTAAAACAATACTTCAAACCCAAACTCTTAATTCAAACAGTTATTTTCTTAACAATATGACATTTAATAAGGGACAGACAAAGTCTTAGGCAGCTGAGTTAATTATTGTTAATGAAGAATGACCAAGAATGACTGTTTTGTGAAAAAAAAACTTATGACATAAAAGTTTTCTGTTCACATTATAAAAGAAAAAAATATATAATTCACTGGATACACTTGAGGCTCACCACCCAGGATGGCAACACCTCTGGGACAGCATGAACTATTGCCTGTCAGTTTTGGTCCAAATTTAGACTGGTCAACCCAAAAAAAAAAAAAATTTTTTTGACAAACAGATCGTCTATAAAACACATTTTGATATTTATAAACAATGGTGCTTATTGAAGTTAGCAATGTGGGTTGCTTTTCAGGGGGCATCCTGTCATGGAGCAGTGCATGGGGCACTTTATCATTGTTTCAAAACATAAAAAAAAAGCCTTTTTAGGCATTTTAAAATAATGACAAGAATCTGTTGAATCAAGCACCAACATCTTATCAAATTAAGTCTGATCTAATTATTTTGAACAAAGCTATATTTACATACATTGATAAATCAATTCTGTTTAAGATTGTTTTAATGTTTTCTTCATGTTAGTATAGGGATATAAATTTGACAGATGTCATGTGGCAAAAAGCCTATTGTCATTCATAAGTATGCAATTCAGTCAAAAAAGCTTTACAATAAAGGTCATTTTAAGGCTTTTCCTAAACAGATCTAGTTTTTATACAATAATAAAGTAATCTTATTGAGCTAGACCAAATTTAATTTAGTAAAATAAGTACATTGCAGTTTAATCCTGGTTATAATGCAGTCAAATTCAATTTTTTATGCCAGTTGGTCTTCTATTTTAGGATTTTGTGTATTTTAGGACTCTCAGTTGATTGCCTAGAAGTAGTGGTGACTGTACATTTTTATTTAGTAAAAATATAAATGCTTTTTCTTATTTCATTCACAATCAAGTGCCATCATACAGACTGTTATGGTATGGTAAAGTGAAATACGCCTAAATTATTCATGATAAATAGCTCCATCTAGTGTTAATCCGTGCCAAGTTACAGTAAACAGAACCTTCGGTGCTTCACTAACAGTGTAATACTGTCTAAGTGGTGTTTTTTCTGTTCTTTATAGTTCTGCACCACAGTGCGTAAGATCTTGTTCAGCAGAATGAGCGCCTACCTGACTGCATTGTGTGGCGTCTGCTTCATGCTGTACCTGAGCTGCGTGACGCCGCTGACGGTTCTTCTAACTGTGCTCATCTCCTTCACCATATGGATGGCTTCCTAAGCATTCAATGTAAAATAGCTCCAGATAAAAGACTGCAATCACAGATAAAGATAAAGTTCATGTTCATGTAGAATTTACTTGTTTTTTATTGTCTTCTACTAATTTGGCATGGATTTTTAAAATGAAGCAGGGACGAACAGCTCTTCAAATGACTTTTAATTAAATGTTAATACACCGCTGTTCAAATGTTTACTGAACTCTTATTGGTTGCTGTCAGAGGTGAGTAGTTTCAGTTCAGACAGTAAAATCCTTTACACACAGATTAGCCAACCATTTGAATTTCAAGCTACAAAGGACAGACAGGGTTTAATGTTTAAAACAGTGGTCTTAAACCTCAGTCTTCAAGCAATAGTGTAGTATATTGTGAAATGATCTGTTGTGCAGGGATTGTTTATGTTGTAGGAGTCTGCTAAATCTAATTTCAGCTTGGAGTGACTGTTCAATGATGTAGAAGTCCATATGCTTTTGTAATAAAAGTTATATGCACAGTGTTCACCTGAAAAGTGAGAGTTTCTGATATTTTCAAACTGGATTTTAACACAAGATGGTGTCAGCAAATTATTTCTCTGCTCTCTTTCTTCCTCCACTGAAGACACTAGACAACAACAGCTCCACGCATTGCAAGTGTTGTATTGAAGAAATGCCCCAGCATGCTAGAGCTAATAGAGGATCAAAGCGCCTTGCATTCACTGGGCTAACTGGGAATGTAAGTGATAACTGGCAAAGATTGGAGTAGCAGTATATGACACCTACAGAAGGGGAAGAGAGTCTAATCGGTACAAGTGACCATCATGCTTTGCCCAGTTAGGAGCCATTGAAATATATAATACTCCATGAAGCTGTGGGCAGGTAAGCCATGCTGCAACAGACTTTGGGTGCATCAAGAACATAGAATAATAATAAGAATAATAATTTCAAAGAATAATAATGTTCTGGTCTAATCCTAGGCCAGACGGACTCATTGTAGACAGGTTTGTGACAGAAATTTGATAAAAGTGCAAAAAAGCAAATTTTGGGTAAATGCAAATGCCATAATAAGTCACAAGCCTGTGTCACTGATGAAGCAGAGACTGTTGAGGAAAAACAGGCCTGACTCTTGATAAAGAGGTGGCTGAAGCATGGCAGAAGAAAAGTAGTATGTGCGCAGGAAACACTGTGGCAAAATGTCTCAGTGCAAGATCTAAGTAAGGTGACAATTAGAGCTGAAAAAAAAAAAAGATAAGAGGTGCTCAATATACCTGACAAAACAGTCATGTAGAAGATAAAAGCAGTTTTGACATACATAAAACACACACTCCGTAAGGCACTGTAAACAAGTTTAGACCCACATTTAGCCCAGATGTGACTGATACACACAGGACTGATACAGAGTTCTTGTCTGCTCAGGTGCTCATGAGCAGAGTATTAGGAAGCACTTTGTCCCTAGAAGCTGCACTCACATACCAACAGATGCTGGATGGAAGCCAGCCACCTTCATGGGAAAAACAGTGGAACCATATTCATATGATGATGTCATCTTCAGGGGAACAGATACAGGTACCTAAGGAGAACCCAGCCAAGTTTTCTGAGAGGAGAAGACTTTGGTAAAGAGCATTGCCCACAATATATTGCTGCATGTGACATTTTGAGCAAAAGGTAGAAATAATGGTGATTATTTAGCTCCTAAACCTTGCGTTGAGATTTTGATAAACACAACATTCCTCTCAAAGGATCTACTACCAAAAATAGAGCCCTGTGTTCTTGAAAATATTTACTAAGAACTTTTCTCCACATCTGTCTGTGCTCTGAAACTAGCTAGTGATAAATTGCAACAAAAAGTACATTTTCTCTAAGGATTACTACAATAAGGGAGTCATTTTAGTTAAATATTTAGAT
>NW_015150967.1:547030-550969 GCF_000732505.1 Cyprinodon variegatus | reverse complement strand
ATATATGAAGAGAGAAAGAGATGTATTCAAGTTTTATTTATATATTTTATTTATATGTTTTTGCTGGAAGCTGTTTTTTCTTTGTCTTTCATGGAAGCGGATGTAAACTTTCAAGCACAATGGGTGGTACAGGCCATTTACCCTTTACCATTTTAGGCATATGGATGCCATTACAGAGCAGATAAACAAACAACCAATGCTATTCAAATAGGGACTACAGCCTTCCAAAAAAGAACTACAAAAAACAAATGTGACACCAATGTAGTGAACTAATAGCTTTCTATTACAAAAACACAAATGCACTGGGAAGTGTCCTGCTTCCTAGTCCTAGCTCTTTTCTAACTCCCAGTCTTATTTGGATAATCCTTACAGATTTGAATTATTCGGATGGGGCTAGAGGAAAAAAAAAGTTTTCTAAGTTTTATTGGTAAACAAATCGTTTATTGCTAAGCTCACCAACCTTTTTACTGAATAATAGGAAAGGCTACCACTACTGATCTATGAACTGGAGGAGTCTGCGCTCACCTAAATTTAATGCATAATAAACATGTTTTTTATGTTTCTTTTAAATTCCAATTTTCTTTTAGTTACTGTCATTTTGAAATCTATATAAATGCTTCAATGCTCTACATGATTACTATGATGAAACGCTTTATAGGTTATTAAAAAAGAAGAGCAACATAATGAAATAAAAGTTCTGCCTTTATTTTGCCACTGACTATGAGATTTTTGCATAAAATCTGGCATTTCAAAGAGTCCATGCTGTCCTTCACTCTACTCGTGTAGCACAAGCCTTTAGGAGAGAAACAGCCTGATGCCTTACAGTCATGTTTATTGTAAGTGGTAGCAAGATAATGCTAAGCCTTCATGAAGCCTCTTTTAAATAGATTTAGTTGTATAAGAATTTGTGATTACTAGTTTTGCTGTAGATATCAAACTTATTTTGACTTACTTTTATTACGTAGACATTCTAAAATTTACCATATCTGTAAAAGAAAAGCTGATTACTTGAAGACACAGATGACATACTCCTGAGGGAAAACCCAAAACACCGCAACTAAAAGATGACCCAAAAGCAGTGTCCTCTCCACAGGAAGGTTTGTGTAAATAAGACAGTTTGAAACACACAAGGATGTGCACAAGAACAGATGTAGAACAATCCATTTTACAAGCCTATCTTTAATGAGCAGTGAATAAGGAAAGTTAGCATTACCTTTAACATCATCCTATAAAAGAAAAATTACTTTATGGGTTTCAAGTAAGTAGGATAGTTGGACATTTTTAGGGAGAGTGTTTACATATTTAGGCTAGATAGCTTGTTCTCATCTGGTCACAATTATAACTAGCTCATCTCCAAGACAACCTAACAAACAAAACCTAAGTTTTGATTATAAAGAATTGAAGGATTTCCAAAGTCACTAAAATTCCATCATAGAGTAAAAGTTATTAATAATGGAACACATTCATCATATTCTTTCATTTGTAGTTATTATTGAACAGATCAATGTTAATAAAGAGGAATTGGATTGTTTTTTGTTTTTTTTTATTAGAGATTTACCGTATATTTATTTGGATTTTAAGAGGTTTATGTAATGTCTGGATCATAAGTTGTATTAAGCGGAGTGCAGGTGCACAGGACCAGCTGAGATTGGAAGGTAATTCAGTTTTGTTCCCTTCAAAATTGGCACCTAAGTTTCAGGGTGGATTTACAGACAGTAATCACATCTTCTCATTGCGTCTTTGAAAATCAGGTTTTCTGTTTTTGTAAGACCAAACTACAACCAGAGGGCTTGTTTACTTGGATACTTACTTGAATATCACAGAACTTGCTCAGGACACAAACATGCTTAACATGACTTTAATTCAGGGCATGATGGTACAGATATTCTTAGCTAAAAAGTTTAATTTTATATACCTTTCTTGTTATATGCTATTGGGATTTCTTGACTTTTAGTATTTTATTTTTGAGTTGATGAAAGAAAATTAAACATATGGGAGCTAAGTTCTGTTAGTTGAGGAGTGTGTTTTTTCTTCAATTCCACTGAATTAATTAGTTATTGCTAATGGCAAATACAGCTGTCAATCTTTTGGGGAATGTTGAGCTTGGAGACTAGATGGAGAGTATCTGTAAAGAGCAATTTTAGATCCTCACTGAACCCTGGTTGGATTTAGGCCTTGACCTTGAATGCTTTAAGTTTAGCCTTAGATGAATGTGTAGGGTTGTTTTTTTCTAGTTAGAAGGTAAATTTCTGTACTAGTCTCAAGTCGTCTGCAGAATTCAACACATTTTCCTCCAGAAGTATTTAACTCCATCTATCATCTGACCAGGTTCCCTCTTGCCTGCCAAAAACTTCCCCACATCATAATGCTGCCAACACCATTTCAATCTGAAAAACTCACACAAAGAGAAAAGACCATTTGGAGAAATTTATTGATACAATTACTTTGTCTTTGGTGCTCAGACCTCTGCAGGAAACATAGCGCTTAATTTTGATAGATATGCATGAACAGGAGTAAAGAACAGGGCTGTTTCCCCGCAGGCCTGAAACTGGTGGTGGAGATAGATGAAGTTGGTCAGTCTGTAGACTGCTGGTTAGCGAGATGGTATGCTGAGCTTTATGGGGAGATCCAGTGGACTGAGTGAGCTGATACTATAGCTTCACTAAGGGACCTGGAAGTCCAGTTGGATAACACAGGTTGAGAGAACCTGTCCATGATGAGCAAGCATGAAGCAATAGTGGAGAGGAAAATCTCCTTGTTTGGAAGAAACCTCTGGCAGAACCAGGTTCAACATGGCGGTCTTCTGCCGGAGCGGTTAAGATGAGACACGGAACGCAGGATGAGTCCGGGAGGAATGACACTCTGATGAAGCTTAGCTACGATGGTGGAGGAGGGGCTGGAGGTGGGTTGCAACGGTGTAATCTGAATAAATTCCCAGCGCATCCACCACCTGCGCACAGGAGCAGACAGGTGCGTATTGGAACCTTTTAAGATTAGCTTTGGATGCCGATTGGCTTTCGTGGAGGTGAGGTTCAAAGCTGATTGGCTGTGTCCGAGGTGGATTTATGAAAAAACACAATGAGTTTCTTAAGTTGATATTCCACCTAGGCTCCATGTTGCACTGTAAAAAAATTGTGTGTTAGGAATATGTGTTCTTTGAATTGATCAGAATGCCGTGCATATTTGCTTTGCTGTGTAGATGCCTTTGGTAATTGGTACATATACTTAAGATTTAAGGATTATTTTCATCTTGCGATTCTTTTTGCGTATGAAAGGGCAGACACTTGTGTGAAGGAAAGCTCTGTGTTTAAATGTTTAAGCTTTCCTGTTTAAGCTGCTCAGTGGTGCAGTGGGTGGCAATGCTGCTTCGCATTAAGAAGGTTGTGGGTTTGATTCCTGGCCTGGGTTCCTTCTGCATGGAGTTTGCATGTTCTCCCTGTGCATGCATGGGTTCTCTCTGGGCACTCTGGCTTCCTCCCACAGTCCAAAAACCGGACTGTTAGGTTAATTGGCTTCTCCTAGGTTTGTGTGTGAATGGTTGCTTGTCTCTTTTTTGCCCTGCGATGGACTGGCGACCTGTCTAAGGTGTACCGCGCCTCTAGCCCGTATACAGCTGGAGTTAGGCATCAGCACTCCTCGCAGCCCCGCTTGCGATAAGCGCGACGGATTATGGATGGATGGATTAAATGTCTATGAGACATGAGAAAAGATTTTGACAGAAACTGTAATTGTACTCAGACCAGAAATATGGCTCGGCTTACAGATGGCAGCGTTTACCATCGGGCTTGCTTTGGTCCAGAATACCAGTTAGAGAAGCATTTTGTACATACAGCTTGCCACATCTACACACCATTACATCATACACAAATTTGTAAAATGAGGAGACTTCACTGGCTCCAGCAGAGATGGCAAAAGTACTCACTTTCCGTACTTGAGTAA
>NW_015150967.1:526671-546341 GCF_000732505.1 Cyprinodon variegatus | reverse complement strand
ATCCATCCATCCATCCATCCATCCATCCATCCATCCATCCATCCATCCATCCATCCATCCATCCATCCATCCATGTCTGGGTTTATTACATGCAGCTGTACTCTGATTACTATTCAGATTACTTATGAAAGCAGTTGGCTGCACTATATTTTATATGGTCTCGGCAGGGTAAAGGTGACAGATCAAAACTTGCTGCCACTCCTTTCACTTTTTGGAGAACATTTTGAGTGAGATTTTACTACAATGTATTTGATGTAAAAAAAAAGATTATCTGAGTACAAGGTCCTGTAAGGTTTGAATCTGACTCTCATCTGCTCAAATAATACTTTGAAACAAATTAATTTTAACAGAGCTCACCTTCACATGCTCATTGGGTTTACAGTTTCCTTCCCAGCAGCAAAGGAGGAAAAAGACATGGTTTAGTTTTAGGTATCCTCTTTCCGAAGGACATCACTTTGTCATTTACGGTCTGAATAAAAGGACTTTTTATTTTATGTAAGAAAGATGGACTTCAGATTAACCTTGAGTAAGATTATTTTAGCATTTTCTTTTCCTTTTTACTGAAGTCTATTAGTCCATTTAACATTATTAAATCATAATAGGGCAGCATTTTGATGTAAAATGACTTATTCCATTAAAACTCAGAAAACATACTTTACCATGAGTAAGATTCCACGGCCACAGAGCCAGAGGTAATTACTGTGTTGATTAGAATGGTTTCCTTATGTGATGGAACTGAGGACACACAGATGACAGGGTTTGTTTGAACAAGGGGTGAGGGAAAATACAATAGTATAAAAGACATAATGGAGGCATGGTATTAGTGATATGAAGTACAATTCTTTAGAAGTGACAAACACATCAATTTTTACTTTTGTAAACAGTGTGCTATGTGAAGTCTATATTCTCTTTCTGCATTTGTGGGTCCCTTTATTGTCGTGAATAATTCAGAGTATAAGTATGTATAAGAATGACTTCATCTGGCTTGGCATGGACGCCTCAGATGGGGCTCCGCCTGAGACTGTGAGGAAGAAGCTTTAACATGGCATTATCAAGTAGATGTTACAGTATCGTGCTAGTTAGGAGTCCCCTCTGCTCTTTTTTTTTAATGGTAGATAAGCAACTCAGTTTGTGACGTACAGTCATAGCAAGTCATCACCTGAGAAAAACCATTGTCACACAAGAAAAAAAGACTGTATTTATTCTACCATTCAAACTTTGGAAAATATCCAGTCACATTTCATTGATATTTCTGAGTTTATTTTGACATATATATGACTTTAAATATAAAAAATTCCCATTCTTTTCTGGAGAATCTTTAAAATTATTCTCAAAATTATTATTTTTTTTGTTCTTATTTTTCATGGGAAATATGTGATTTTAATCACAAAATATTTCAGATAATTGATTACAATGTATTATTTCATTCTTTTATTGACAATAGCCCTTAAATGAGACTTGCAAACACAAAACCTATATATGAACACTGAAAACCAAACCACATGGAAAGGGAAAATGTGGCAAGCTGCAAAAAAATCCCCCCAAAAAACTACGATTGAAGAAAGCTGCAAAGTGGCTCTACATAAAGGCAGGCATCCAAACCACTAGGAGGAGATGATAATCAGTTAATGTCTATGGACAAGATCCATTAGAAGGACATAAATAGGATGCTCATCAATAGGAAATTTGAATAAAGTATCCTTTTATGCCTTTATGAGGAGTTTGGTCCATGATTGTTTCCTTCTAATGGTCTGGAGCCCTTTTTTTCACACAAAGCTAGTTTGCATGCTTCTTAATCTGGTTGTTCTATTTTGTATTTGCAGGGTATTTGCACCCATCAGCCTTTGTATATAACTATTTAGTGCTGTTAGCTGGATAACTGTTGGCTCTCTCCACTATTTTTCTCTTCCACCCTTCTGCTCTTTCTAGGAAGAGAGGGGCTAAGCCATGATTGGCAGCTTACCAGCTACCATTACCAGCTCTTTACATAACAATTTTCTAGTTCTTTCTATCTAAAATAATGAATTATTGCTTATTGATCATTTAAGTTGCTATTAAAGAGATGCTGTGATGAAGCTATTGAAAATACTTGTAATTTAGTGTTGGTTTCTAATGTATTCTATGCTTTACTAGTTGGTAAAATTTGTTTGCATGTAGAATTTTAAGCATATATAGGCAGGAAACCAGCTTTGATCAGTGGCGGTTCTAGACCAAATGTTCCAGGGGCCAGCGTTTTTTCATGGGGGCACAGAAAAGCATGAAGCAAAAAAAAAAAACAAAAAAAAACAGGCAAGATATTTAAATATATTGAAAGAGCTGCATAAAGTGAAATTTCTTCAATTAGGTTTAATTAAAATGATATGTCTTCTAACTGAAAATATTTATTTTTTGCTCAAAAATGTTCAATTGGATTATCGTTAAAAACAAAGTAAAAATCCCTTAGCATAGCAAAAATGCAACTCAAGAAATTGTAGATATATAAATATATAGATAAAATATCAAATAAAGCTATTATTTGGAATATTAGGTCAATATACATTGATCATTTAGGAATTTTATATATTTTTAACTTCATTTAAGTTAAAATTATAGTTTTCTATAAAATAAGAATTAGAACTCAAGAAAAACTGATAAATTCAGCTGTAAATCTTTTTGTTGTTTTTTTTTTGTTTTGAAAAAAGCAAGATTTTGAAAACTGGGATCCTATCTCAATATCACTGATGCAATCACCTTATTAGTTTTAAATAATTAGTAAAACAGAATGTTTTTTAAGAAAAAAATAAATAGATCCAAAGGATCAATCAGTAACCATGTCTGTTCCAGCACATATCATCATTAGAATTTCATTAGTATTATGTCTATTATGTCTACAGGGGCCACAACAGGGGCCAGGACATGATCTACAGGGGCACTGGCCCCCATTGGCCCCTGTTTAGAACCGCCCATGATTTTGATGCATGTCACTCCAGAAAAATAAATAAAATGGCATCAATTTCATAATACCGATAGTTTGATTGTGCTTCAGATCAACTTTTCCTCTTGTTGACTTCAGACTTTTAATATTCAAATTCGCACAGAGAGGATATATAACTATAGCGACCGTGTTGTGACTAAAATAACTATCATTTCTCAGTTCGAGGACGCGTTTCCACTCTGTAATCCAGGCAGCCTCATCATAAGGCAGTCAGAGAGCCGTCAATGCCAAACGGACCGCAGTGCGCACAGGGGAAAGGCTGCGCGCCCCGCTTCTGCGCGCACCATGTCGATCCATGGAAGATTTAGGCGATCAGGTTGCTGTTTAATCTGGTTTGAATGTTTTCTCTTCTGTGAATTGGAACTAAAATAAAAGTTTAAAAGAAGCATAAATAATGAGGAGAATCTGAAACAGACTACCTCTTTGTGCGTTGAGGTAAGTGGATTTGAGCAATTGGTAAATTCGTTTATCTCAAGTCTGTGAGTGTGTGGGTGAATGTAGAGCAAAGCGCTTTGATCAAGTCTCCTTAATTGAAAAAAAAAAAAAACATTTAAGTACAAGCCATTTACCATCTAATAATTGTGAAAAAATCGACCAGGTGATGTGTGTATTATTTTAAGCCTGAAATCTTTTCCATTCTCCTGAGCTTAGTGAATTATGGTTTTATTTTGTTTTTCATAGTTTATGATATTTACTGTTTGTACATATGCATGTTAATTTCAGGATTCTGAACCTGTTGCCTTCACACAGCAGCAGATTCAGGTCCAAATCTAATTATTAATGGGCTAATTCTAATGATCATCGTCTATTTTTCCTTTGTGTTATAATTTCATGCATTTTAAAAGAAGCATTTTTTTTCCCAAATAGCATGCTTTCCAGCAAAACGAACAATCTGTGACCTAAACCTAACTGACATTCTAATGGCAAAACTAAAAACATACTAAGTTATATGTGTAGTCAAATGTTAAACAGGCGCATTTCTGTTTTTTGTTATTATCATTTCGTTATACAACATTTCTACTGTTCTGTTACTGCATTACATACAGTAGGGCTTTCTGAACCCCCTTCTTCCCATTTTATTCAATATAGCCTACTCCATGATATTAACAAAATCACTATATTTGTTTTGCAGTAATAATAGCTGACAAACTCTCCTCTGCTCTCTTTGTCATAGTTTTTGGTCTTTATGGGATTTTTGTAGAAAAAGTGAAATGATACAGTTATTTAATAATAGGGATGATTTCATTCAGGATTTTTTGAGTCAAGGTCCTGATATCTGCTGTATTTTGTAATCTTTCATATTCTCTGATGCATAATGTGTTTTCTCTGGTGAGGTCGTTAATTCACATGTTAATCACTCTAAGCTATTGTGCACTTTTTGCACATTGTGTTTTTTGTGACTGATGAGTAGGTCTACAAAAGCAAAACAATTATTTTATCCAGCTTTGACTGCTAAGAGAAAAAACAACATTGATTGATAAAAATGTTTGTAACTAGATAACACTAAATAGGCAGTTGCTGTTAACTCTTCTATGGTTTTTGGGATGTAAATATTGCTAAATGGTCTAAAAACGCCCCCATCTAAGCCTAAGTCTAAGTTACGAGCTTTATTGTCTGTCGTTTGTTATTCTAAGCCTTCTAAAACCCAAAACACTTAACAACTTTAGTCAAAGCAAAAGCAAATAAAGTATCTTTGTTTAAACTGTTTTTGACTTCTGCTATAAGCACAGTTTAGCATAAAAACAACAAATCACAACAGCCTATTTCTGTAAATTCCAGGTAAATAATATGAGGTTTTTTTAAAGTCTGCCGTAAAGTTTTTATATTTCCAAGATAATTTACATTGCTCTAAATATTTATAGATCGTGAAAAATTATTTAGCTGTATTATTTACCTTTAAAAACTAAGATCGAAAAAAAGTGATCTTGTTCAGTAGAGGCAGTTCAGCAGAGGCAGTAAATATATATTTTAAGATAATTTACATTGCTCCAAATTTTTAGAGACCGTGGAAAAATTATGTAGTTGTATTATTTACAACAAAAAATTTTCTTTAGTTGTATTATTTACCTTTAAAGACTAAGATCTGAAAAAAAAAAGACTAAGATTAATCTTCCAAAACCTTGCTAATAAATCCTGTTTTATTTTAAAAAAATGTATGTATATGCAAGTTTAATATGAATATTTCAGTTTTTTTTTTTTTTTTACTGTGTTTAAAGGTTCAGGGGAGAAAATCAGAAGATAACTGCTGGTGAATTCCTGTTATTTTCCATTTAGACTACTAAGGGCCTATTTAGCTTTGGCAAATTATGTCCAGTTTTGCAAAATAGAAAAACAAATTATGTTAACCATTATCTCTCCTAATAATGATCCTATATCTATTCTACAGGTTGACTCTTAGCCATGAATGCGGATGAACTAAACATGACTGATAAGGAACATTTTCCTCTCCAAGATGGACCTTTCAACTGCTGTTCATTTATAAGTGATGGGAATCTCTGGACATTGGATGACAGCACAAAACTGGTTGGAGTTCAAGTTGTTCTCATCCTCGCTTACAGCACAATTATCCTCTTTGGAGTCACTGGAAACTCCTTGGTGATTTATGTTGTCTATAAGTTCAAAAATCTACGCACAGTGACCAACTTCTTTATTGTGAACTTAGCTGTGGCTGACCTGCTGGTGAACACGCTGTGTTTGCCTTTCACTCTTGTCTACCTACTTTACGATGAATGGATGTTTGGTCAAGTGTTGTGCTTTTTGTTGCCATTCGCTCAAGGCATGACCGTACATGTCTCCACCATCACTCTGAACATCATCGCTCTGGACCGCCACAGGAGCATCGTTAACCATATGGAGACCAAGATGTCCAAAGATATGTGTGCTTTGGTTATCGTCATCTCATGGGCCCTCAGTGCCTTACTGGCTAGCCCTCTTGCCATTTTCAGGGAGTATGGTTCCTTTAAACTTTCCCCAGAAGAGTCCCTGCAGGTGTGCACAGAGAAGTGGCCGGACAGCAGTATGAATGGAAAGATCTACAGCTTCTCAATGCTTGTGGTTCAGGTGGTTATACCTCTTCTTATTAATTCTGTTGCATATATTCGCATTTGGAACAAGCTAAAGAAACACATGACATGTGGACGTAATGACAACCAGCGAAGGAGAAAGACCACCAAGATGATGCTGACCATGGTGGTAGTCTTTGCTGTGAGCTGGTTGCCTTTCCATGCATTTCAGCTCGCTATAGACATTGATAACACTGTTTTGAACATGAACGACTTCAAGCTGGTTTTCACTGTGTTCCACATCATGGCAATGTGCTCGACCTGCGTCAATCCCATTCTGTACGGATGGATGAACAACAACTACAGGACTGCTTTTTTATCTGTGGTCAAATGTTATACGCCCCTTGGTGTCAAATACAGATCCTCGAAAAACAGAGAGAAACAAAAAGAGGAGGACAAGGATTGTACTGACTTCCAATCAACAAATCTCTAATGTGAACCAGGATATACTTTGCTAACTCATACTCTACAGTGTCCTGAAAATGTCATGTTAAAATGAAACACTTCTATGTATGTTATTGGGATTTCACTGGGTGAAGTAAATCAAAGGGGAATTGGTATAAAGAAATAAAGAGAAGATACATGGACTGTGTCCGAATGTCCACCCTAACCCCTCAATCACTGTATAGAGCAGCGACTGTATAGTGGACTTTAAAGTTAACTTAGTTAACTGACTGTTTGGACACTCCCACTCTTCTCTCCCTGTTGGTAATGTGACTCTGGGTTCTTTCACGGTGCCTGCACTATTTTTGTGCAAGAAAATCACATGATGCTTTGTGAGGAGAGCTCTTGCAAAGCATTCTGGGATATATCAGCTTGTCTAGTGACCATTGATGTACACTATTTTTTAAGGTGCACAGTGCCACATTTTGATTTGAACACTTTTTCATCCAGGACACATTCAGAAACCCCTACAAAATGGTGTAACCCTTGTAGAGTGTCCTTTATAGGGTTAGGGTGCAGATTCTGACCTTTTTTCCCCCGCCTAAACTGTACAACTTCTAAATCAAATCCAGTGGAGCATGTTGCAAATAGGAATTGTAGAACAAAAAAAAAGCTGCATCTCAATGAACACTTTTCAAATGCATTGTCCATAAATAGAAAGAGTTTGACGCAACTGTAAAACTTGTAAGGCCATCCACCTAACCTAACAGTAAAGTTAAATAAAGCACCATTAAGAGAAGCAGCAAGAGGCCCATGGTGTCTCTGGAGGAACTGCAGAGACTCATGCCTCATGTCAGAGTATGTATGTTCCTAAGACCACTATTAATTGTACATTTCAGAAATACAGCTTTTATCGAAGACTGGTAAGAAAAAAAATATGGAAATAGAACTATAACAACTTGCTTGGATATTTTATTGAAAGATTAGCATAAACACATGGAAATCCACAGAGATATCTTGTAAAAGACTGAAAAAAGACTATAGCCCAAGGTTGAGGTACATCTTCAAGTGAAATAAAGAGCCTAGGCATACGATTAGAGGTGGAGTGATTTAAATAAAACATATGTGCATGTTAGCTTGGTCCAGTCAAAGTCCACACATCAAATTAAGTTACTGACAACCAGCCTGATAAATCCTCAGCCTTTGTGCACATGTTGCAGTCTGTAGACATGAAAAGCTAATACATTCTCCAAAGGAAAAAAGCCAAAGGATATTATATTGTATTCGCTTTAAAAAAAAATTTTCCTTCCACTTTAAAAATATGAATGACTTAGCGTCAGTCTATCACATAAAGTATAATAAAATGACAAAATATGGAGTCCAGATTTATAATTTTTGGATGAGGCTGCATGCATGTATTGTGTCTAACTGTGAGAATTACTTTAAATAGTTAAATCAATTTATAATGACCATTATTTGTAGTACTGGCGAGTCATTTTTTTTAGCTGAAAGCCTTAACATAGTAATTTATGTAGTCTTTCTGTTTGCATGCTAATTGTAGGATTAAAGGTGGTATTTGAGGCTTTATCTATTAGTCTCATAATGTCTGAATCACATACTTCAAAATGTTGAATTATTTTGTTGCATTTTTACTCTGCTACTGAGTGCCTGATCAATAAAACAGAGCATGTAACTGGGATATTTATTTCAGACATAATGACTTCAAATACAATAAATAAATGAGAAAAAAAGTTTCAATGTTGATCTTCATGCAGTTTGTCAAAAAGACAGTTTCTGTCCTTTTGGAGATAAAATGCTGAAGCTCGTTTATTGACCCTACACCTCCTTAAAGACATAATCTTCTGTTCATATGGAGTTCATTGCTTTTCAAGCCTGACACGTCCTTCTGAGCACCCACTGCACAACATGATTTTGTCAGGTGCAAACACTGGAGAGAAAATAAGAAAAAGAAACTGTACAAAAAGATAAGAAAAAAATGAGCTCCAGAAAGAATAAAAGATTTTTTGATCAATAACACATCCAAAGTTTTTATAAAAAAAAAAAATGTTATATTGCATTTAAGGATTGGTTTAAATGCTAAAAACTGACAGAGTTGTTAAAGGGATTTCTTTTGAATGTAACATGGAATTAGTTGTGATGATTATTTTTAAATATAGTAGCTTAAATGTTTTTGTTCCATCTAGATCCTCCTTGATATTATCATGTTAATTATTTCACAAATACAGACAAAAATGAAGAGCTGAAATTTAATCTTCATATGGTTTTTAATGCCCAATTATGTGCTGTTTGTGCACATAATTTAGGGACAGATGATCACCCTTTTCAAAATATGAAGCATTTTATGCCCTGATCTTAAGTTTGTATGAGTAGCACTAAAGGGTAATAATACATTTGATCCAGTAGGACATTTGCTTGCAGACTTCTATCATCTTCACCCTTTTCAGTGAAAGAAAAATAAATCCTGTTTCACTAACTAAAAAGAGGAACATGTATAAAGTAAAATAATCCCTAACAAAATAATAGCACAATGTAATTTGTTAATCATATAAGTGTCACTTTGATGATTCAGTTTGTTTTGAGTTGGCTGTAATAAATCTAGCTGTATGACAAATGGGTGTCCTATTTTAATTTCTCTGTTGTTTCTGGCCACTTACTGTATGTTACAGTTCTTGATCTCTTTTATTAATTGTTGTAATATATTTTTGTTTAAGGAACACCTGTTCATTTGCTGGTGAAAATTCTAAGTCATCCAGGTCTTAGTCATTCCAAACAAGTTAAAAACCAAACCACTGGACTTTGTTTTCCAAGTTTGAAGACGTTTCGTCTCCCATCAAGGAAGATTTTTCAATTCAAAATGTCTGAATATAAGCTTTATAGAGTAGCCAAGCAGAGCCTCGTTTTGGCTTAGAAAACATGCAAATTGAACTGGAAAAACAGGTCCGCCCCTTAGTAATAGGGAGTCGTTGAAGGCTTTGTTAGGCTGCAATACATGTTCATTTGCTTTAAAATCGAATTGACCTATAACATGGCAATATCTAAATTCATTAACACAGGGCAGTAATTCAAGTCCTCAAGGGACTGAGAATATTCACAGAGACGTCCTCAAGGGCCCTTATCCTGCAGCTTTTTGATAGTTCCCGATCCAACACATAGACAACAAACAGCTTAATTACCTCCTCAGTTAAAATCAAGTTCTCCAGATTGCATTATTTGATTTATGGAAGAGAAACATCCCGAAAGGTGCAGGACACTGGCCCTTGGGGACTGGATTCTGACATTCCTGGATTAAGAAATGTAGTTTTGGTAAAGTCAACAGAGAATCAGCATTTGGAAACAGATTTGGGATTAGATTTACAAGACTTGGAGTCATTATTGGGTTCTGTTCCCTCCTGTTCCTTTGCTCCCTGCTGGTGACCGGTACCACTTTTCACTGTTCCTTTTGTGTTCTTTCTGTGCTGGGCGTTGGGTGCAGTCTCAGTCCAGGTGTGTCCCCTGAGGGCCTTGGGTTTCTGGGCTCACAACTGTGTTTGCCTTGGGCATGATTGACTGCCTTAGGAGCTTGTGGGCTTCTTTCTGCAACTCCTTAGGGGTTTAGCACCATAGCCTCTGGAGCCTTGAACCCAGGGTTCTCATCTGCCCATGTGGGTGTTGCTGTCCCTGTGTCCGTCACTTTAATCTTGGGTGCCTTTGGCTATCAAGGGCTCTGGCCTCTGCTGTGTCAGCCGTGGGCTCTCTGGGTGGGCCTTGGGCTCCTCACACCTTCTATAGAGCATATCCTGGCATTAAAGGAGGCTTATAAACCTTATATACACCTGCACACAGCACAGGTGTTTGGATCCAATTGTTCACGAATACACGATTTTCCCTTATACTAAGCTGCGGCTTCAACTAAATGTAGCTCTGAATAACATTGTTACTTTTCATAGCATTTGCCTTGTATACATATATTTACTGTGTGTCTATGGGATGCACCCTTTTTTATGATGGTTGGTATTTTTGTTGGTGTGGATGCAGACATAGGAGTTATTATATATTTTCAGTTTTTTTTTCTTAATTAGTCTCTCACTTTTGCTCTCTCTCTCTTCCTCTAAATCTTATCCCCTTTCTCTTTCTTAATTCCCTTTCCATCTCCCTGTTGATTGCTTATGTTTCTACATCAAATCCACTTCTGACAAAGTGTAAACGTATGGTGGTTCACTTCTGAAAGCAAATCATTTTGTCTGTATTCTTGCACGGTGACAACAATTCTCTGTGCTATATTGGCACTGAAAATAGAGGGGAAAAAAGTAATAAATAAATAAATAAAAAAACACTGAGTGGGGCGTGGTTGTTGGTGCCAGATGAGTTGGGCTGAATATTTCAGAAAGTGCTGATGTACTGGTATTTTAAGGCACAGCCAAAAAAAGTAAAACAATTAACCAGTGGGCAGCAGTTAGTTGAATCAAAATGCCATCTTATGTTTTAATTTGCAAGGAAATGAGTGGACTCATTCGAGATGACAGAAAAGTAAGAGTGCTCAAATAAAAAGCCATAATTGGGTATGTCTTAACTGAATGTGCAACATTCTGAAAGTTAAAGCAGTTAGCTGAATGGAGTGGTACTTGCATCAAGCCCCCACCACAAAGCCTAAGAACAGGAAATGTAAACTCTTATTCTGAGACCATTTCCTTTGGAGGAAACATCATTACATCTGCGATATTCAGTTTAGGCAGGATTTTTTGTAAACAATATGAAAACATGAACCTATCTTTCCTTGTATCAAAAAATTGGGACCCTTTGTAACAACATCTACTTACCACACCCTATTGTTGCTGATCCTGTCCTTCCTCTCAGGATCACAGTGTTCCCATCTTCCAAAGGCTACTTCCTGGAGGATAATGCAACATGTCATAAAGCTGTACAAATCATCTCTGGTTTCTTAAGGACAAGTTCACCACTCTCCATTGGCCTCCTTACTCACGGGATTTTAGATCAACAGTGGAACTCTGATTAAATGGTGAAATGGAATCAGTTATAGATGTTTGAAGTCCACAAATCTGCTGTAGCTGTGTGATAGCATTGGGCACCTGAATCTCCTCATAATCCTCCAGATACCTGCTTGAATCTATGCTTCAAAGAGTTCATGCTGTTCGAAAGTAAAAAAAAAAACAGCCTGATTCTTACAAGGTGTATAAATAGAATCACTGATGGTGTTCGTTGATGGTAATTTTGCAGAATAATTCTATTTGATATGGGTTTTGTCACTATATGGAACCTGGGCAGTGCAGTGTAAGTTTTGCTACAACCAAAAAAGATGGACAATACACACCTTTTCCAAACTAATTACATATTACACAGAGATTGTTGCTAAGCTTCCCCAGCATCATAAAAAATAAACTACTTCCTCTACTTGTTCAGTTTCTCAAGGCTATTTTAGACAACGGAATGCTATTTTGGACAAACTATCAATCTTTTCTGATTTAAACTTATAAAAGCAGAAGTCGCAATGCATATCAGATTAGAAATATTTACCATTAAATAGATTTTTCTAAATAGTATACAAACGTATATGCAGCAACATGGTTACAGATATGTTATAGAAATGTGCAATGTTCAACTTGTTATTTTGATGGAATTTGTGTCATTATGGATCACATTTTTCATACATACTAATTAGTGAAGTTTCATTGTGAAAAAGACCCCAATAAAACTGGACAATATTCTATTTAGTATCCAAATGCTAGAGTAGCATTATTTATAGTTAATCTCTATTGACCATTCATGCCAAGTTCATATGATCTGACTCTATGCCATTCTATGTTTAAGTAGAAAGTAATCATAATTTCATAATGTTCATGCAGTATATAATCAAATGTTAAAATAATGTTGACATGTCCCATCTTTACTGTTCTTATTTTTGTTCATTTATTTTAAATAAACCATAACAACAATCAAAATCTAAAAGGATAAAGGAACTATCATGCAAAGAACCATTTTAGCACAAAAATATGTGTGATTTTCTCTCCTGTTTTTTCTATATTGCTACCTTGGAAATGTCTTAACATTCAGTTGATATGCCATCAGGAGCAATAAAAAAAATCCTCAGTAAGAGTGATTACAAAAAAGCTTAAATTATAAGAGACCAGTTTCCATCAAAAGTGGTTGAACAAGTGAACAATAGTGGAGCAGCAACATATTTAAGGACAGCCAAGGTTCACTGAGGAAGGCTATGCCGCACAGTACCTCAAATTGCTGTTGAAGGTTAAATTCAGTTGTGATAGATATTAAATCTGTAGAATGTGCTAAACGGCAAGGACCAATTCGTGCAGACTCCACGAGTTAAAGCTTTGTTTCTCAACCCTTGATTCTATTGGTTTACAGTCCTGTAGGGTTTAGATCTGAACCAAGGTATTTATGTACATCTTCAGATTGCTATGTTTTGGAAGCGAAAAAAACACCAACTCACTCTCAGTTGGATGATCATAATGTTATATCTGATTAAGGTAAGTTTTAAACAGACATTTGATTCATTTAAATGGGCACATACCCTAAAAAAGTTTTGCTTTGGTTTTGTTGAGATTATACAAATCCCATCTGGTAGCTGTTTGATAAAAAAGTACATAATCCATACATGTGAAATTCCTTAATGTTTTCAATAATGCATCTGTTTTATTTATATATTTTTTCTATATTATTATTATAGCACTGTTCTTGTGTTACGCTTATTTCTGAGACTACTTGTAAATTTGCTCCAGTTTACTATTTTGGTACAATTTTTGAGGTTTAAGTTAATCAGCAGCATTTATCATACATTAGCGATAGACTTCTGCAGCCATATTCACTCAATCTTCCCCCATTGTTAGTAAAAGAAATCATCTACTTTAAACTGTATGTGATCTGACAGGCACAAAAAGCCTTTATACAGCAAAGAGTTGAGTTTTGGTGCTCAGCTGCAGTGCGGGGTGATGAAAATTGCTTCAAAGAGAAGCTGCTGAGTGGTTCTGATTGGCACAGGTTTTATTCACTGACCAGCTTCTGCTGTCTTCTGTGCTGGTCTGGTTAGAGGCTTGCTAGAGGATGATGTGGGCCTGCTCATCTGGAAGCTGATGTACAGCCACTCAGATAGTTTTGTTCATTTTAGTTGTTTAGTGGATGGTGCAGCCAAAGGAATATGTGTGAGCACACAGCATTCGTGTTCATTAAGCATGTTAGATGCAGTCAGAGTTGCTGCCATTGCTACTGCTTAGGAGAACACACTACTCTACTTGGACTTTCCTTGTAATTAGAATCCATATCCAGGTAAAAACACATATTTTTTATGTTATTGCAAATTGACTGAGTCTATCAATGTCAAAGCATGTGAAATTTGTTAATATGCAAATCTTTTGTTCATCTTATTTAATAAAATAGAATGAATATCAATTGAACCCATCAAAAATGCTAGGGCAATGCATTGAATGACGACATGAATGGCCCTTAAAGAATAAATGACTACGAAATATAGCTCTAATGCATTTCTCTGTGATTTCAATGACACACATATTAAACTAACAATGGAAAACGCAGTGTTTCACATGGTAGAACTCCAGATTATCAGCGGGAAAGACCCATTTTAAACACACTTTTTTAGAAGATAAAAAATGGTATAGTAAATATGGCTGCATCAATGTAATATGAAGACATAAATAAACAAGAAAATTGGGAAACACAGAGGGCACTGTTAAGACAGCGAGGGGGTTTTATTATTTAAAAGATAATTCATGCAGCCCACCTGGTATCAGCATGCCTTGCAATAACACTGTATTAGCTAAAATTAATTAAACATTGCAAGGACTCATATCACAAGCTCATGTGACACTTGTTTTTAAATGCTTCATGAGGTCAAAACATCTACAGAATGTTAGAAAATAATACATTTGTGCAGTGTTTCAATGACTGCTGGCTTATGGGCTTTGTTTTGCTTTAATTGTAAGGTTTGAAAAATCTCACTGACAGAAAAACCCTGATAATGCACCAAACATTGTTCCACAGCTTACAATGTCTGGCTGATGTTGGCAGGGAAGTACGATCACTGAAGGCTTACCCAGTGCCTCTTTGTCTCGGGGGCTGCTGTTCCTTTGGTGACCCACCTCTCTGTGAGGAACATGACTGCCTGGAGGTAATGCTCTGCATCTGAGACCCTGGCACTACTACAGCATTTCTAAGGCCAGCTTTACCTGCCTCCTGCTGCTCTTATAGGTGCTGTGGACGACCTTTTGTCATTTTTGTTCCAAATGTACACCTCCAGGTTACAAGTCTGAGATCACATCAACACAAACACATTTATTTCTACTTACATGTGCACCTAACCACACACACCTTAACACCAACACACTGTCCTCCCAAATGGTTAAACATAATAAAAAATAGGTTATTGTTACGTTATTGTGGTCTGGCTACTCTAATGCTCTGAACCTTGATTCAATAAAGTTATTTACACTTTAAGGATATTGTCTTTTTGTGGCACATGTAGGCAACAATTTGCTCCATATTGTATGTCTGATAGGTATACAAAAACAGCACTGACATTACATAAATACTGAAACTCTTTTTAATCTGCCAGTGTAAGTTCAGAGCCATGAAATAATCTCTACTCTTTTTATGTCTGAAACATCTCTTTGCTAATGAGGGGCAGGATAATGCAAAGCCACACATCTTATTATATTAAAGCAAAGCAAGGTAAGGTTATTTTCAAATAGCACATTTCCAAAGCAAGACAATTCAAGGTTCTGTGCATTACAAAATGTATAAAAAGTACAGTACACTGCAGTGGCATAAAGTTAATTGAATAAGAACATGACTGAGAATAAGTCTGTAATGCACCTTGGTGCCATTTAGTGATTCATAAACTAACAAAAGTATTTTGAAGTTATTCCCTGTGTATGGGGAACCAGTCTAAGGACTTTAGGATTAGGGTTATGTGTGTGTGACTTGTTGACTTTGATGTACATGTATTTACCTACTGATGTAAAGGCCCTGTCCTTGAAGTAGGATTCAAACCAGTCAGTACCAGAACTGACCCAGTTCTTCAACCGCGCTAATAGATTAGTGTAATCAACAGCATGAAATTCTGCATTAAGATCCAATAATAGCAAACTCTGCATTTATGCAGATAACATTGAACACTTTGACAAGGGCAGTTCCTGCATTGTGGTGAGCAAACAGTAGAAGCCCGACTGGAAGAGTTCAAAGTAGGTGATGATTGTTTGGAAGTTATTTAGCTGCCAAAACACAGCTTCCACAGTAATCTCACCGACGAATGGGGACATACACTGGAAAAAATCAAAGTCTAGATAAGTCATTTTGTCTTAAAATAAGTGCATTTTTTCTTGAATTGAGGAGGAAAGTGAGACACTTTGCCAATGGAACAAGACAATTTACATTTAAAATAAGAAAAAAAAAACAATATAAATTGTCTTATTTTAAGTTCATATTTTCAAATGTTATTTTATTTTAAGAGTAAAGATACTCATTCCATTGGCAGATCATCTTATTTACCTACTCAAATTAAAGGTAAGTACAGTTAATTTACTAAATGTTGACGTATTTCATTTCTAGAGCATTGTTGCAGTGTATGAGATAGGCCTGTATTTCTCCATATTACACAAACTTAAGAATATTTTAATTAGATTTTATGTTATATATAAACATTAAGTTGCACATAGGTTTGAAGGTGAAGACATATTTTCATCTTTGATACACAAAGCCCTGCTGGGCATAGGTAAACCATGGATACCTTGGAAAAGCACAAACTCATGGAATAACAGCCTTAAATGTATGGAGTATTTTTTGCATATCACCAAACCTTCTCTTTTCACGTTTTTTTCAGAACAGCTCCAGCTTAGTCAAACTACAGAGAAAAGGAGAAAATTTTTGAATTTTCAGTTTCACAATCTTGCATCAGATACTTAACAGGAATTTTGTATTTATTGATATATTTGGTTTTACTTCATTGTCAGGTTTTGGGTCTCAACAGAAACTAAACCACCTTCTTAGTCTCATGTCTTTTGCAGCGTTGTGAAGGTTTTCTTCCAGTAATTCCTCATTTTTAGCTCCCAGTAACTCTAACAGCTTCCCAGTTACAACTAAAGAAATACATACTCACACAATGATGCTCTCCTTTTTTGATGTTGTGAGGACCCACATGCATTGTGACAAGCAAAGAGATTGGCAGCAAACTGTTATTGACAAAATATAAAAAATACAAGAATTGAAACTCAGACACTGAAACTCAGTGGTACAGGATAATAAAGAAGAACAGGAAGCTTAACTGTGAAAGGATCTCAGAAATAGTGACAGGGTTTGTTTGGTTTAAGATGTGGTGAGGGAACAGAACAGAAAGTACTGAAGCTGGAGTGAAAGGAGGGGTATATTGACTATAATAAATATGTAAAGGGAAATTAACTAAACAGTTGGACAGATCTACCCAAAGAAAACCTAAAATCCTAAACAAAAATCAAAGTCCTAATACATGGAAATTTAAACAATAGAACATAAATCATAACAAAAAGGGTCTAGAAAATAGTTGATAAATAGTGGTCCTGTTTCAGGTTGTCTTAACTGAGTTTCAGATCTCTGCAGCCCATACAGATTTTCACTGGGCTGCTTCTCTGATTAACGTTCACCTTACACATTCTGTCAAAGATGCTCAGCGCCAGGAAATATTGTTGTAGAACCCCTGCTGCTCTAAATTGCTCTACAGCTTCATCGGTCGTCTTTATTGGTCTTCAGATTGATATAATTTATATAAACAGCAACCTGAAGACTGTTATTTATATAAAGTCCTTATTGTTTCCAAGGTTTTTGTACAATCCCCAAATAAACTTTGTGGGTAAAAACAAGGTTTGTTTTTAACTCCTAAACCTGCTAGGATTTTTTTTTGTTTAAAAAAAAAAAAAAAATCATACAATTAAACAAGTTGTCTTAAATGTATTTACTTCAGTCAAACATGTTTATGTAGTTATGTGTAATTTAGATGTACTTTGACAAGAGAAGCAGATGGAGACAATGGGAAAATGCAATTGGCTTTCTAGGAAAACTAAAGAATGCGGTCCCTCCCCTATCCTGCCTTGTCTTTGTTTGAGCGATGTACTGGCCACTCTTTGCTTTTACAATGATTACACCAGTGTTCGAGTTTTGTAGAGCTCTTCCTGTTGACCATGTCCTCACTGATTAACTTTGCATGTACGTGAGGAACTCAGGGATTGAAGAATTAGATGCCAGTCTCCATTTTTAGAAAGCTATTGATAGCGTTTTCAGCTTTCAGTCAATAATTGTTTCTTTAGCTGTCCGACATTATTGAGCAGCTGCTCCTAACAAAGCTGACCCTCAGGACAGGACAGTCCATCCACTGATCAACTAAAATGAACAAAAGCTTAGAAGATAAATTTAATTTACCTTCTTGACTAATGGGTCCTGTCTGCGGGCATGTAAAATAAAACCACATAAAGTCATCTTCCAAAAAACTAATTTTGGTTTCAGCCTATACTTTTTTCCATTGTATAAATGTCCTTCTGTCAGTAAAGCATAGATTTTTTTTCTATATGTATTTCATTGTGTAATCAGATGGAGCCAGCAAACAGAATAAATGTACATTGAATTGAGATAGAGAAGCAGAAGAAAAGAGAAAAAACAGTATTATTGATTATTAAAGATATTGGGGACAGTATTGTTTTAAAGGGATCGGAAATGTTGATAGATTCATTTATTTAGCAAATATTGTGATCTGGTTGCTCTAAAGAGAAGTGACACAGAATCACACTGGCAAACTGCCAACTATATTTGATAATGTATTTTGGTTCTGGTAAAAAAAAAAGAGATGTTTAGCATAACTTTCTTCTAAGATAACTAAGGAGCTTTTGCAACTTATTTGAACAAGGGATCTGTACCCATCTTTACAATTGTAACTAAAATAATCTTTAGAATTGTAACATAAATAAAGAGTCATACTTGCATTTTATATATTCACTTATATATGCAAAAAGCTTAATTCAGGCGCTCTTATTAAGAATAGGGCTTTGTCTTTATGATATTCAGAATCAAGAGACTGGCCCCTCAAACCCTCATGAAAAAATGAATCACTCTCTGTGAAACTTGGCCTTTCCTTTCTACAATATATTCCAAAGTAAATTGTTAGTGATATAATAACGTAATGAAAGTCACTGAAAATAACAAAAAGTCACTGATAAAGGGGAAGGGCAAATGCATTAACTGAGAGGGGTCAATGAATGCTGAGGCACATACAGAATATTCCAATGGTTAAAAGATCACTGCAGAGTGGAAGAGGAATGGTGGCCTAGTGGTTAGAGCAGAGTCCATGTGTTTTGAGAAGGCTTGAAGCATCTGGTTCAAACCTTACGGACACTGGCACTTGGACTCCTAGAGCAAAACTCTTTGCCCCTGGGTATTCTCAATGCTCTTTCTTATTATTTTCTTAATCGAGTGAACAAAAGTACAATACAAAAAAGAAATAGTGTACGAGACATATGTAAGGAAAGGGTACAAGAATACACTTTAGAATATAAGAACATACGGTATGTACGGAGAACAAGTGTAGTTAGAGTAAAAGACTGGGAAAAAAGCTAAATTACACATTTTAAAATAAATAACTAGACATGTCATTATATATATATTTCCCTGTAGGTTTTTAAGTTAACAATGTTTTAATAAAGAAGTATATTTTGAAATCCTCAATAACCACCCCTCCTTAAGCTGCCACCTTATAATGTTTGAGGTGTTTCACTGCTCAGTGATCACAGACTCTATGTTGTCTAAAGCTTAAATGCCCCTGGTAGGGTCTCCCATGGCAAAATGTCTCTGGATGATGGGTCAGACAGAGAGAGGTTTAAAAAGCCTTTGTGATGATGAAAGAAATTGGTGCATGCAACATTACCAAGTACGACAGAGCTGGGACCTCCACCTGGAGCCGGGTCTGGGGTTGGGGTTAATTGCAAACTGCCCAGGGGTTGTGTCTTTCCTCGTAGCATCTGGCTGCGCCAAGCCCAAATAAGGGACATTAATGGGTTCTGACTGTCCCTTCAAACTATTGGCTGAGTGGTATCGAGTAGTACCAGGCCTTCTTAGTGTCCCTGGTGGGCATAGTAACCCTAACCCTAAACTATGGACGACCGTTTCCAGCAGTCTGTAAGCAACTGTCTCTAGCAGCTTATGGACGACTGTCTCCAGCAGCCTATGGAAGACTGTCTGCAGCA
>NW_015150967.1:507058-526154 GCF_000732505.1 Cyprinodon variegatus | reverse complement strand
TCTCCAGCAGTCAATGAGCGAAAGGCAGGATACACCTTAGACAAGTTACGAGTCTATTGCAAGTATATGTCCCATTGATTTATATTTAATTCTGGTGATAAAAATGTGAGGTATTTAAAGGTGAAAGAGTGATCATGATTAATTGAATCAATGGTTGTGCTATGGCTCTGCATTTTTTATTATATTGTAATTCAATATTTATCAAAATCACATTGCAAAGCATAAGAGCTGCATCCTCTCTGTCATTTCTTCCTTTTTTCTTCAAACACTATGGAGCAATGGATTTCAGGTAATACACTCTACCTAAGTCCACATAGATGAACACTTAGCTGAAGACTAGATCTATGCTGCATTGGGAGCAAGATGAAAGATTGCTATTTAGAAATGGGACACAATGTTCTCATACCCGTCAAGGAGAACATGCGATTGAGGTACATATAGCCAGACCTGCGGGTATTGGGACAGGGCCGTGTGGCTTTGAGATCAGAGTAAATATCAGGCTTATAGAGTTTCTTGGAATGAGTTTCCATACCTGACCAACAAGTGCTATATAATACAGCAGCTGCAGTGATGAAAAAGTGTGTTGCCACTGGACAACAGAGTAGTGGAGAGATGATAGCTCTTTGGGGAGTGGCGGCCTAGTGGTTAGGGCATTGGCTTGGAATCCTGTGGTTCAGACTTCAAGCCCCACTCCCATCGACTGCCTCTCTGGGTCCCTGAGCAAGACCCTTAACCCCCTTAACGCTGGTCCCCGGGCGGCGGCGCTGGTCCCCGAGGTAATTTCATTGCTCTGTACTTGGGACAATGACAGGACAATAAAAAACACTGGAGGAAAAAGAAAAATAGTTCTTGCCAGGAGAGCAGCACTTCACTAAGGTTTTGGTGTGTGGATTCTATGGAGTTCTTGATGGCTGTTTAGTTTCAGTGAAAACAACTCTCAATGATTTAGCATATCAAGACATTTTAGATAATTTCATACCCCAAGCTTAGTGGGAGCAGTTTGGGGAGGGGCCCTTACAGTTAAAACTTGATTGTGCACCTGTAAAAAAAAGTTCAGTTTTTAGTTTAAAGCAAAAAAAACAAAAAACAAACAAAAAAACAACAACACAAAAAATAAATTCATATAAATTCAAGAATTTTTGTGTAGAACTGTGGAAATTTTATTTGCTTATATATGTTTAGATATGTTTAATAATGACTGCTTTTACTTTGTAAACATATAAGTGTAATAAAATCAAGGACAAAACTAAATTCGAAAAAATATAGAGGCTCAAATACAGGAACAAACTAAGCTATAAGTTCAAGTTTATTAGCTTGTAAGTTGTGACAAATTACAAAAAAAAGTTTTGTTGATCATGAGTTTCTAAGGAGATATCTTGAAATAACAGCAGGAACTACATACATGTAGTTTGGGGATTCCTGCTGCTAACAAAGCTCCAAATGCTGTCTTCAGCAATTAGATACGTTTTACTGAGGAAAAACTCCACAAATCAAGACTTCCAAAGTTCTGACCCATGCAATGAAATGTGATTTTCCTTTTTTTTTTTTTTTTCATTTTACAGTTGTGCTAGCATGACAGTTTTGAAGCATGGCTTTGGCGTATTACTCGTTGCTTTGTTTCAAACAATATTGATTTTGAAGCTGACAATCAAAGCTCTTTACTTGAAAAAAATAAAACTTGGACTTAAAGTGGTGAAAACTTTTCCATTTAAATAATGATGGTGTCCAGTTATCAGCTGCAAAACGTGATATAATGATAAAGTGTTACAATGGGAAATATCACAGAGCTCTGATTATTTTGCACAAACAGCAACAGAAGTGCAGCACAAAACAAAACAAATAGGACCTGAGAGGACTTGCCAAAGTGTTTATGTCTGTGCTAATTAGGGGAAGGATCTACGGAGAGGGAAATGTCGTGATGAGGTCGTGGCCCTCTGGAGGTCTCATTCTGGCTCGAGCGTGAATCTCACAGTACAGCTGACCTTCAACGAAGAAATAGCCTTTCTGTTTCAGGTTGACTTCACAGTCAGCACACACAAAGCAACCAGGGTGGCGAAATTTGTCTCTGGCTTTCACCACTGTCCCACTGTAGCAACGACAATAAAGAGGGGGTAATTAACAAAAACAACTTTTCTCAGATAAACATAAATAATCTTTGATTTTATGCACTTCAATTGACTAATTTAACCCACTGTTATAAGTAATAAGTTAATTTAGTATACTTTCTTTTCGGCTTTCCATAAATTTCCACTTTTTTATATTTAAATCCAGTGTTCAATTGTTGAGCTGAGCTTTTTTTATTGAGTCCAGCAGAGGGGAATGCAGAGACTATGAGAATGAATTTGTTTCTCAATAAGTTTGAAAAAGCTATACATATTTAAGTATATGTTAGGAACATGTATTTAAATATGTACTTGTAATATGCCATTTCAAAACAAATACAATAATAATAAAAAGTAAAATCTAGAAAACAATTTAGCATTTGCCAGTGTCTAAATGTGATTCTGGGTGGATGACAAAATAGCATGAAAACAAAGAAGCAAAATAAAATGCTTTACAATTACAGTCAATTTACCACTTTAACATATAAACTATTCCTGGTGCAAAATTAACGAAATGCTTTATTTTTTTCAAGATTTTAATTCTCTTATTTATTTCAGCTGTTATTTATCAAGATAGTTCAACACCGATGTCTTTTTTTTTTGTGATTAAATTGACCTGCTAGCGAACAAGTAACTCAGTAACTTTTACTTAAAATAAAATTTTGCTTAGGGAATTTTTGTTTTTAATTGCTTAACATTTTACACCAGTAACTTTACTTGTATATGAGTAAAGTTTTTTTTTTTTAATCTAAGCTATTTTGCTTTTTTTCTTTGTACCAAAATTTCTATTAAAACTGTTTTCACTTTTTTATAGCAACAAGCACTGTGTGGAAATTATTTGATGCTGTGACATGTCAATAATCTAGGGGGGTACCTCAGGGGGCCTAATCACATTTCAGGGGCCTCAAGTGACCCCTGTCCCCCATCTAGCTCTGTCCCTGCCAGTGTCTCACCATTACTTCTGGTGTATCAAGCTTGGCTGATGATTACCCTAAATAATATACCCTAACTTCACAAGGACCTCCACAAATTTGATTCAAAGCTTATTTTATGAGGAACGCTGCAGACTGCAGAACACTAAAAGATGCATCCATTTAACAAACACAATCGGAAATTAAAAGAATTGATCAAAGTTATATTGTTTTAAAATATATGATTATTATAAGTAAGTATTCTAATAAACATTATCTAACTTGTAATTTTATAAAAATAACACAGAAAGATTAGCAGGGAATATTGAAAATAGGTTGCAAAATAAAATAAAAAATATTCTCCAGGTGATTTGCTGGCAGCGTATTATGTTTTGAAATCAAGTATGAAACAAGTATGAAAATATTGTCCTTGGTTTAAAATTTTTGCAGTAAAATAACCTAATTATTATTTTTAAATCAAAAGCAGTGCACATAAGCAATAGCAATAATCACTGAAAATGTATATCATTGTCTTTCTATACAAGCTAATACTGGGTTGACATAGATATAGAGCTGATCCTTATTGCTTGTGCTGTCACAGGTCAGGCCTTAATGACAACCACAGGTGATTTGATCTGTTTGTACTCACACAATCCCATTCCCACACTTGTCGCAGACGGGCAGCTTATGCAGGTTTCCTGTAGGCGGAGGGGGTTTGGTCGTGGGGGCTTTCACTGTGCGAGTCACAATGGGTCTAGTGCCTGGATGCATGAGACAGAACCTCTCAGCAAAACAAGCCTGTGACTAAATCACATAAATTAAAACAAAACACTTGAGTCATATATGGCAGGAACACTTGAGGGGCAGGGACACAAAATAAGCCCCTTGAATCCTAATTGATGCTTCCTTTGAGCCTCGAACCATACTTCATACTTAAACTCAACCTGGATGTTCCTTTTTACACAGCCAAGGAAACACAGAAGGAAGTGCTTGTGTATTGATATAATATCCTACTTTAAGAACACAGTGTTTGATTAGGGGAACACATTTGATTGTGTCTCAGTGACAGATGAGCTTAGTGTTTAAGGTACACACTTTGACATTATCCTGTAACAGTTAAAATAGTATTATTGCTCTGTGATACAGAATGGAAATTGGTGGGAAAAAAACATTGAAGTGATTAAAGGGAAAGATTATCTCACCATCACTGTCTATAAACTCCTGCAGGGCTTTAAATGATCCAGACTGCCGAGGCTCCTGTGGGTCATCCTGGTCTTTCTGTAACATTCGGTACACATCAGATTCCTCGATGCTGGTCAGAGCTCTGGGACTGAGCAGTACATGGAGACACAATTAAATTACAAAACAGAAAGAATGAGGCACAAATATGAACCCTAATGTCCTAAATGAAGAACAGAAAGGATAGATTCTTAATGCATGAAGAAGCAAACAATGTTAAAGCACAATGCAGTCAATGAATGTAATTTGAAGTGCTTTAAACTCATGAAAAAGTTTTAAAATAATACATTTTTGACTGATTTAAAAAAAAATGTGTTTATTATTTTTTTACACATGAAATCTTTCTAATGTGCTTGAAGTACAGAAAAATGCATTGCAGTAGATGTCAAGTTACGACTTAAGAAAACTATGGTGTGT
Source organism: Cyprinodon variegatus (assembly GCF_000732505.1). Classification (NCBI taxonomy): domain Eukaryota; kingdom Metazoa; phylum Chordata; class Actinopteri; order Cyprinodontiformes; family Cyprinodontidae; genus Cyprinodon; species Cyprinodon variegatus. Next base: position 521,485 of record NW_015150967.1, on the reverse strand, counting down.
TGTGATTTATGTCTCATCCAAAGGTTTAAAAGACTCCTTACTATCTGCTCTTTCAGAGTTAAAGGCTGCATTCCAAATAATCAGATGACATTCACATAAAGTAAAGCATTACCTAAAATAAGAGGAACCAATATTGGAAAGCTAGAGGATTAATTTATTGCCCATGGATGGGAGGAATATTAACAAAGTGACTCATATCAACTGAGCTGAGAAGAATAACACAAGAAAGGTTTATGATCCTAACAACAACAACAAAAAAAATCCCTACACCAGGTTAAAAAAAGAAAAAAAGAACGTGGAAATCTTTGTTTTTTTTTTTTTTTTGTTCAGGTCACCAAAATGCAGTTTGGCCTTAAGGTGGCACCGAAGCCGCGAGGTTTCAATGCTGAAACTACAGATTCACTCGGTCTATGTTTACAGTGCTGGCAAATGTCACACAGATCTGACTTTATTGCCCATATGTGACGCATATCCAACTTTTGAGAACTCTAATTCTGATCTTTTAACTTCCAAAAACATCCAAATGGTGTCACTTCTATATATTTTCATCTTGTCGTCTTCTCTTTGCCTAGTCATGATATGGTCATAATATTGTCGGCTCTCGTTAAAGAAATTAAAATAACACAGAGATGATGCGATTGGTTATTATTTTCATAAACAGTGAACTGCTGTGTGATGTCTACACCGTCCTTCTGTGCATGCAGGTCCTGTTGGGGCAGTGAATGTTTTGACTGGAGTATGATGGTCGCCACATTTAGGCCGTAGTTTGAACAACCAAGCAGAAAAAATGTCAGTTTCAGTGAGAAACTGCAATTGAGCATCAAGATCTGCAGTGTGAATGTAGCCTTAGATCCACTTCCAAAGCTTTCATTTATACATACTATTTTCATTGTTTATTACCTCTGGTTAATTTTGTTTTAAAGAATAAATTCAGTCTTTGAATGAATCTTAGGCATGTAAGTTTAATATAAGCACAATTTACAGTTTAAGTCATCTTTGTGACACAAGCACTGTTTTATAAATCAAAGTTAAACAAAGGTCCAAATGATTTTTAGAATCTGAGGTGTGCTATCATCAATTAAAATAAAATAGGACAGATGAATCTTAGCTAAAAAATCAAGGTTAGAATTTCTTTTCACCATTTTAAACTGAATGTTTAGAAACATTCCAAAAGTCAAAACTGCATCCTTGAGAAGGCGATACATTTTCGTTGGGCTCTTAAATACAGTTGCAGACAAATTACAATTGTTAAACTGTGACTTTACCTGTTAATATAATTTAAAAGTACAAGGGTCCCCTCCAAGGATGAAAAATGAATGCAATAGGAGGTCAGTCAGGAAATTCAAGCTAAATATTAAGATTGAGATATGTCCCTTTTGATGGCTCCATGTGTCACATTTTGGATTATCGGACCCAGGTCCAGAGAACTTACAGAAAAATACAAAAAATGAATTAAATAACACTAATGCTGACATTAGTTTAAAGCTTGAGCTTGTTTTTGTTTTGCAGCTGTTGTGCTGCATTTGGCATGGATAACCTTCTATTGCTGTAGGTTATGGTAAAGTCTGAGGGCTACCAAAACACTGCCTTCTTTCAGGAAGCATAGGCTTAATCTCAGGTCATGGATCATTTAACAGGGTAATGACTGGATATATGGAGCTAAAAGCTCCTAAAAAAAGGCACAGAATACATTGGAATGTTTTTCAATGGCTCTGCATGAGATATTAATCTGACTGAGCTCCAACTCAGGGATCTACAAATGCAGCATAGAGAGGCTACCCTTTAAACCTGAGACGGGCTGGTCTGTCAATTTACAAAGTGACTGTCAGACTATCTATATGTGTAATTAAAAGCAGCATCTAGTCTGTGTTGAATATTGCATTTAAGATAAGTCATTTCATTAGACATTTTGTCAGTTGTTTCACACCTGGTAGTTTTTCTATTTGAGTGGGAAAAGGTTCAGTGAGTAGTGACCACCTCTCAGGTTTTTGATGAACCAGGCCCCGGATCTGACCCTCCATGGCGTCCTGGATGTTGCCTGAGGAGTACAGGCCGATAGGAGTGTTATAGGACGTGGTGACCACCTGACGCCTGTCATCCAAGTTTGCTGCTGCCACAAACGGCTGGGCCTTTCGGTTGTGAGCAGTGCCGATGGGTTTATATTCCTGGAGAAATGAAAAAAATATATATCAATATAGAATTTTCTCTATGATGAAATGGAGGATGGGTAATATTTTTTACAAACCTGTGGTTGTGACTCCAGGTTAACTTTAAATGGATGAGCTCTTCCATCCTCCACAATCCGTGGGGACCACAGCCTGGAGTCATTCCTGGAAATTATACACAAATCTGCCCAGATAAACACATATTCTAATAATCTGTTGGAGAAAACTATTTTAAAAGCAATGAAATGTTCTATTTGATTTAAATATTTTGTATATATATATTTTTTTCTTTAGCTATATTTTTTTAACATTAACACACTGCACTAGGAATTTAGACATATACGAATTAAATCATTACTTAGCTTAATATTGCAGCATAATAAGAAGAAATTACTAAATGTAATCAGTAAATCAATATAGCATATTTACTTTTTGTTGCTCTAACCTGATAAAATTATGCTATCAAATGTATCCTTCAGATTTTCAGTTCATAACCTGTCATAAAAATTAAACTACTGTCTTTTAAGGACAGTTTACAACTTAAAAAGACTTGTTTCCTGATTTAATTCAGTTTATCTTTATGGCCCTAACAAAAAAAAGCAATCTTAGAGCACAATGCAGAGCCGGTAAGCAAGGTAATTTCATTTTATATTGTAATTAAATACCTTCATAAAAGCTGTTTTACCTCTCCACAGGTAGTACAACAGTGTATTTAATGTGTTTAAATAATAATAATGGATGTTTCTTTATTGTTTGTGTCACCTTTCCACAGTGAGGCAGAGCTGGTGGTAGCATTCCTTGATCTTGCTCTGTGCCTCACAGTGCAGCATGTCTGCAGCTGGGACTCCTTCGATGGCCAGGATGATGTCACCAGCACACAAGTTGGCACCAGATGCCTTACTGCCAGGAGTGATCTGGATGGGACCAGAGTTAGCACCGTATGTTTTTGACTTCTTTGTTGTTTATTTTTCTTACATTGCAACTTATTCAGGGGGACTGAGAAAATAGCATGGAGGGACAGGTTACTTTGCACTAAAAGGAGCAAATTTACTTTACAATATTGAAAAATTGGTTAAGCTCAAAGGTATTCAATAACCCTGGAAAAATGTGATTTAAAATCATTTTCATTCAGCTAATAAAAAAAAGCTAAGAAATGAGATGGAAATCTCTCAGAAATAAATGTATAAACATTCATTGTTTAAATAAAGACAGAATGTATAAAAGATCTACGATCAACATGAAATGTAAATGTTAAACTTTTAAAGATAATAACAAATGATACAATATAAAAAACTTTAGTTTTAATAATATATGTCCTCCATTTAACTGTATAATCAATTAGTTATAAATCAGTTCGCCTCTGCTTTTATGACCACTGCTCTATACACAATGACTGCTGTGGCTCCCCCTGTTTGCCCAGATGATGCAGTTTCCTCCTTCAACTCCACCTGTGCTGATATGCTGGACTGCATTGCACCGTTTAGATATAACTCAACCAAAATCAAACCAGACCCTTGGCTCGATGATACCACCCGAGCTCTGAGAAAGCGCAGGTTCAGGAAAGACAAACTCCAGGTGTCTGTGGAGATCTTGAGGGAGAGCCTTGCCAGCTTCCAAAAGGCAGTCAGGGAGGGTAAATGCCAAAATCTTTCAAATATTGTCTCCTCTAACTCTAGCAACCCCAAGGTGCTATTTAACATCATACTGTCTATGATTAGTCCATCTGGCAGTGTGCTGAAGAATGTCTCTGTGTATACATGTGAAAGTTTCCTGAAGCATTTTGTGGATAAAGAGGCATCAGTGAGATTGAGCTTTGGTTGTAATACTCACTTAGTTGACAGTTGTACCTCTTCACTGCCCCCCTGCTGTTCTCGAAAAGTTTGAGCCTGTGACATTGACTGTTCTCTTTGAGGTGGTTCAGGGGATGAGATCCACAAACTGTCCTCTGGACATCATTCCTCCCAGAGTTCTAAAACAGCCTTTTGACTCCCTGGGCTCATACCTTCTCACTCTGTTCAAAGGCTGCCTTTGCTCTGGTTTCATCCTTGCAGCTTTCAAGCATGCTGTTGTTAGGCCACTGTTAAAAAGAACGTAATCTAGATCCTGCTGTCAAATTTTGGACCTGTCTCGCACCTGTGATTTTTTTCCAAGGTATTAGAGAAACAGTTTTTTTTCAGTTGCAGTCTTTTTTTTGAGAGAGAAATTCAATTCTGGAGAAATCTCAGTCAGGTTTCAGATCGCATCACAGTACGGAGTCAGCTCTACTTAAAGTTCACAATGACATTCTGCTCTCTTTGGTTACAAAGAAATCAGTGCTGCTGATGATGCTGGATCTAACTGCGGCATTCAACACCGTGGAACATGCAGAGCTCAATGTTGGTGTTCAGGGCATGGTCCTGCAGGGGTTCTGGTCCTATCTGAGTGACCGGAGCTTTGCTGTGATGGTCGATGACTATTCCTCCTCCTCTGCCCCACTATCATCTGGGGTGCATCAGGGTTCCATCCTTGTTGGCCTGGTCCTGTTTTCACCTTACATGCTGCCACTTGGGTCCATAACTGCCAAACAATTTATCATTCCACCTTTACGCTGATGATGTCCAGGTATTTTTACCAGTGCTCCATAATACTGCCACTGCTCTGGACTCTCTCCATAGCTGCCTTTTGGCCATTATCAAAAGCTTGGACAGAATTTTTTTCACCTGAATGAAAGTAAATCTGACTTCATCCTTTTAGTTCCAAGGACGTCCCTCAGATTAAATCCGGGGTCGGGGGTTCAGTCAGCAATACCGCCAGGAACCTGGGAGTTGTCTTTGACCGTGAAATGAACTCCAAACAACAAATAAATGTTGCTGTCAAAGCTAGCTTTGTCCAGCTGCGCCTTTTGACCAAGGTGAGACCCTTTCTCTCATGCCAAGACCTAGAGAAGGCGATTCATGCAATTTTTAGTTCTCGTTGGACTACTGCAATGCTCTCTACTCTGGCCTTCCACAGTCGTCACTCCAACAGTTCCAGTTAGTACAGAATGCAGCAGCTCGTCTCCTCTCTGGCTCATCAAGGCAAAGCCACATCACCCCCATCCTCTCCTCCTTGCACTGGCTCCCAGTACATTTTCGATTGATTTCAAAGTTTTAACACTTGTTTCTAAAGGCCTTCATGGTCTCACCTGTCATATTTAACTGAGATTTTGACCGTACATCGCCCCAGCAGAGCTCTCTGGTCTGCTGATCAAATGGTTCTGGACGTCCCACTATAAACAGTGGGGCAATCGTCCCTTTGTGGTTACCGCACCTAAACTGTGGAACAATTTGCCTCTTGGTCTCCGGGTTCTCATTGATCTGCACCTTTTTAAGTCCAGATTAAAGACTCTTTTTTTAAACTGGCTTTTAATACTTAGGATACATTGTTTTATGCTTATGATTTTAGTATGTTTTTTTTGTTTGTTTTTTTTTCTTGCAGTGTTTTTATCTTTCTGTTAAGCACTTTGGTCTTCCTGGTGTTGTTGTAAAGTGCTATATAAATAAACTGATTTGATTTGAGACAGACAAACTACTGTAAGTCAGATAAAATGTGTTTAGTTTCACTACATTGTTTTAAGCAGGAGGTTCTCTCAGCAGTCAGACATCTATTTACTTCACATTTACCCATCTTTGTTGGTAAAATGGAAAATAAATGAATCAAGAAACAATCTTGCATTAATTGTCAACAAAGTTGTACTAACCTTAGGTCTTATGGGTAAAAATCCCAGGTCAGACCAACCAAAATAACATTTTACATACAGTTTGAATCATGTACGTGCTTTCTCTATCACAGCTCTAAGAATGTGGACATAAATTAAAAAGTCTACCTCCCTGTCTGATTTTAAATCGCTCCTAAAAACACATGTTTTTGCCTTGGCTTTCAAAACTATGTGAGATGTTGATTTTGGCCTGTGAGAAATAATTTTAAATTATTTCATTTTATCCTATTATAGGTTTTATAGTTCTGATTTAATTTTTTTTTTTATCTTTAATGCTTTTATGTTTTTATGTGTTAAAATGGTTTTATGCTGTTTCACTGTACAGCACTTTGGTCCTTCGAAAAATTTTAAAGTGCTTTATAAAAAAAGTTGGATTGGATTGGATGTAGCATTTCTAAGATGAACTTCAGCAATTGATACCCAGCAACTAGTATATGGCTATTTATGAATGCTTATACTTTCAGTGATAAGGAAATTCTTGATCAGGAGTATAGAATCTGTTTTTCTGACTTTTTCCAGAATGATTTATTTGTTTATTTTATTGTAAGTAACCTTATCCGTCGTTTGTGTTCTGAGAAAGCATGACTTATAATCTTCACCTTCTGATAATCTAGTTTTGTTTTTTTTCTCTATCAAATCACACTTTAAAAACATCTATTAATTGAATGTGTTCATGGAGTTTTATCAGCAAAACAAAAAAAGCATCCATAACATTTACAAAACTGTCATGAGCTGGAGGGGTCATGAGAAGAATGCAACCCCTGGACTAACTTTTTATCCTGAAAACCAAAGGAAGTTGCTGTAGATAGATAAATAATCTGCTTTTGCTTTATGTGATTTATTAAAGTTTGTTTATATTGCATGCTTTAGTTTCTTCAAACAAAATCTTTCTCAATCCTCCCTAAAAAACTGTTTTTTAACTTTGTGTTTAACTCTTCCCTAAAACCAGTAAGCCTTTAAATATGTGATTGTTATGTAATACTCCAGATAAATCACTGTAGATATATATGTTGAGTGGGCTGTAGGAGGAGGTGATTGTTTGTAAAACAATTCATAGAGTTTGTTGTTTCATAGTCTGTCAAAATATAACTGTAAAATTAAATATATATCATCAAAACAAAGTAAAGCATTACCTAAAATAAGAGGAACCAAACAAGGATTCATCAAAAATACTTGATAAATAAAATGATAATATTTGTGTTCAGCTCTCATTACTGAAATACTCCTACAAAAATCCAATGTGAACTTTTGTCTTCAGATGTAATAAACAGAATTGTGTGTTATTCTGCCTCAGTGTATATTACATACAGCTGTTCTGTGATGGCTTCAGAGATTTGTCTGAGAACTTTGGTGAAAATAGAGGGAAAAAACAGCAGAGGAGTCGGGGGGAAGTTTCATTTATGTTTAAAAGGACGAGATTAAAAAAAAACTTTGAACTTTTCACTGAAGAGCTGATGTTCAGAAATGGTAAGTAGCTATAGAGCATTTGTCAGGATGCCTGTACAGTATTTGTTTTCTGTTGTAAATTACTTTTTTGTGATATGCTTGCATTTCCCTACTGTGGGATAACGAAGGATTATTCTTTTCTATATTACTAAACGGAAAGAATATGGCAAAAGAGTCAGGTTACCAAGAATGATTAATGTAAAGAATAATCATTATCATTCATAAAAAGTCGTGTTAAACTTGTTAAATATAATAGATGTGTACACTTCTCCATTAATTAGATATATTTTTTCCTAAACATAGTATAATGCAATATGGTATATGTTGTAATCTATATATTGTAAATAGATCTCCCTAAGGAGTACAGTTAGTTGAAGCAAATATCCCTTTTTGTCAGGAAAAAAGTAATCCTCTTCATTGCATAAGCCACAAGGTCAGGGGAATAGAATGAGAAGACATGGAGCAGATTTTTCTTGGCTCAACTCCATTCTTTTGATGCCAACAACATGAGCCAGAGAGCTCTGCTTATGATCTCTCCGCTAAACTTAGATCAAATCATGTTAAAGTTTACGTCCTGTTTGAGAGCCGTTGACTAAAAGAAGAAGCCTTATTTAAAGAATGATCACTCTAGGCAAAAACAACGGGAAACAGGCTCATAGGTCAAAGCACCTTAAGGGGGAAACAACATACATCACACTTCACTGATAGTCTGGGCACAGAAAATGAAAAACAGAAAATAATATCATGGTTCAATTCAATTTCATTCAGTTATTTTGAAATAGTGCCAAATCACAACATGTGTCATCTAAAGGCATTTTATGAGATTATAAAATCCCCAGTTTATGTAGAATAATCTATAGGATACTAGTTAACACTCTGCTAAACAAATCTTGACTTTTGTGGAGAGTAAGTAGAATGAAGCTATCAGAGATAGCAAAGAGAACAAGTAAAGAAGGTGCAATTTCTGAAGGTTTGGCTTTGTTGAATGTTATAACAGTAACTCTGAACATCATCTTGAACACACCATTATTGAAGATAACAGTGGCAGCATTATGCTTTAAGGATGCTTTGCTTGGGCAGAGTCAGAGAAGCTAATCAGAGTTGACAGGATATCAGGCAGAAATGAACTAAACGAAGAACAATTCTGGAGGAAAACAGCACAGCCGTGAAAATGGTTAATTTCATTCAAATGTCTACATTTGCAATGAAGAAAGACTATGGTTATTATTAGGGAATATTAAAGTGAGCAGTTTGTCTGACCAGAACATGAATTATGTCAAACTTCTTCATTAAATTGTCCTTTGTATTTGTAATCTCAGTAACATTAGATACAGTATGTCTGTTCTACAGCCAGATAAGAAAAAAAATATCCTGGAAACGACTTAATCTCTCTCTCTTTTTTTTTTATATAAATGCCTGTAAAATGGTGAAGATTTGTAAATTCTTTGTCTGTTCCACATCAATGGCACATCATCTCTTTATAGGCTGGGATTCCATGTTTCCCTTTCCTGCTCAGACCACAGCTTTAGAAGATTTTCTCTCCCTGAGTCTCACCTGGGCTTAGTATGTCTCTAAAATACAAAAACCAGACTCAAATGAAATCTAACAGCAACACTGATTTATTTACGACTTCAGTTTTTTAGTTTCCTTTGGGAATGCATGACAGCAAATAAATGTTGCCTCACTGGGATGCAGTGAGAGAGAAGATCTGTAACTGATCTACATGGATTAAACAGAATATGAAAGATTACATATGATTAATGTAATCTGATTGCCAGGATGTGATGAAGATGAGAAAGTATTTTCAGCAAAGCATTTAAGAATATCACAGGAGACAGTTCCAAACTGAAGCAGGCATTCCCACAGATGCTTCACAGACCATGAACTGTATTCAGTCATATTCCATTACTAGACACAGCAAGTAGAGCGAGCTACACAGAGACGTTACACTGAACTAAGATTTGGTCATCCGCCTATAAATAACTGGATGAAAGTGTAGATAGGAGGTTTCATGGTGCCAAGAGGGAGAGGTAATTTACAGGGGTAAATTTGTCACTGATTTATTTTCTGTGAACTTTATTTCTTTTCAGCCTTTCAGTGATTTTTTTTATTTGATTTTATTACAGCTCTGGTATCTGAAGCATTTTCATTTGAAATACAGCCTGCAATGCATTTTCAGAAATATGTTTGTTCTTTTGTTTTTTCCCTCTGGATTTTGAGTTTTACTGATTTAAACCAGATTTAGAATAAATAAATAAATAAATTCTCAAATAAATCTACTTATAATCTAATAATGACAAAATCCCTCTGCTATGTATATTATTAACGTCAGGGAGAGAAAAAGCAAACACAAAATTATGTCTGCCACATTTTGTGTGTGTGTGTGTGGTCCTGTCCTGGCATCAGAATGAGGACCATATTTTTGATTTCACCAAAAAACTGAGGACCGTTTAAAGATGAGCCCATTTTGCTTATTCTCACTCCGTTTTTTGACGATGGATAGGTTTAGGACTAAGGTGTGTATTGAGTCTTGGTTACAGTTAGATATGAACTGGTATTAGTTAAGCTTAGGGTTATTGTCAGGGGTAGGGTTGAGATGACTGGAAATCAATGAAACTCAATTAGAGTCAAATCCTGGTCCACACTATGACTAGATTTAGAATCATTGCTGTTTTATCCATAATCAGTGAGTGATCACATTTGAATGATTCAAATGTTAAAAGAAAAAAAGTCAAAGATAGATGTCATAAAAATAATTTAAATGCAGATTTTGGAGGAAGAGGTGTTTTAATACAGCATATTATTATATTAGGATGTAATTATCCACCAGTACCTTATTATAATTTAAAGAAATTCCACATAATGAATTATTTTTCACAGTAATAATGAAGTTAATGATCTCTAAAAATGGGTCTCAAGTACTCTAAGCGTCTCCTTCTCTGACCAGCCCAGAATTAATGAACACCTCCGAAATACTGTCACAACAGTCTAACATATTCGTGGGGGGAAAAAAGTTATCCAGTGCTTGTTGTGGATAAAAAGAATACTGGACGTATTAAAAATGAGGCTGTGGCCTGTTTGCTGAGGAAAAAGATGGTTCTCATCTTGTGTTTACTTTCCACAAGCAGCTGGAAAGCCAGTGAGTCATTAAGAGGAGGATGTTCCTGACCAAAAATGGCAGCAAATGAAGAAGCTGGAAATGATCGTGCATGAATGAAGTTTGAGAGCTCATTGCAGGAAAAATGCATTATTTTCAGCTTATTAAATCTATTTTTTTTTATAATCTATCAGGCCTTTCTGTTTGATTCCAAATCAGCAGAAAAAAAAACCTGTTCCTTAAATCTCTGCTAACATATGATTTAACCTACGTGGATGCCTCTCTTCTCTATCATTTCTTTACCATCTCAGGCCGTTCTCATCACTGCCCTCATATAGCCCTGTGAGTGTCCACTGACACAACAGGTGTGAGGTTAATGGGTACAGCTGGCCATATAACTACACTTTTATTTAGTTCCTGAGGTCTTTACCTAAATATAGATGAAGACTAACCCTAACAGAGACTGGGATTACCCATCTATTCTCATTTTAGCTTCAGTAACTCTGGGGGATTAGGCTCACAAATTAATCTAAGAACAAAAGGAGACTCTGCTGTTCCTGATCACTGTGTATTGTGGCTTACAAACATGAGTTTCAGTATGTCAGATTAAACATTTCTTTGACTGTTTTGTTCTTGGAACTTCACGAAAGATTCATCTCATTAGATCTGGTATAAAACAAACCATGCTTAGAAAAACACCACATAGATACTCAAACATAGTGGTGGTAGTGTAATGGTCTGGGGCATCTCTTTGCTGCTTCAGAACCTATAGAATACTCTTACTGATGGAACCAGGACATCTTTTCTACCAAAAGTAGTACCTCAAAGGCAAGTGGGTTCTGCAAAAGGACAATGAAGAGAAGCACACCAGCAATTCCACCTTTTATAAGTGGTTCTGGTCAATGGCTGGACTTAGGTCCAGTGAGGATCATGTTGCAGAATGTTAAAAACACAGTTGCTTAATGGAAATTATTTTGCAAAGAAGATAGGGTCAACATTTCTCCAGAGTGATGTAACTAACTCATGTTCAGTTACTTCAGATGCATGATAACAGCTGTTACCACTGATGTTATGAGGATAATGACAGTCATAGTAAAATGTAATTGGACTTAGAGGCAAATTAATCTTTATTATTAACCCTGGTTAGTTTGGAAAGCTTTTTGTTTCACATAAATGTGCTTTTTAAATTACCTGAAAAATATATTTTTGACTGTTAAAGTATTATTACTGTAAAGTAAAACCTCTCCTGTCAAGTAGATCTTGTTTACAAATTCCAATTGTTTACAAAATCCAAAGTGTTCAACACTAACTGAAGCCAAAGTTGACTTTTATCATCCTCTGATCAGCTGCATTGGCATTTACAATTTATATTTACTGTATGGTGGCTGATGAGTTTTTACTTCATCTTTATTTTGTGTGATAAACTCTCTTTGGTTTTCATTAAAAAGCAAAGTTTTGAGGATTAGGGTGTGGTTTTGTAAATATTTTCTCAACTCTTAAATTCTTCTGTGTAAAACCCACTCCATGAGTTCCTGACATATGGTCGTGCCAGGAAGCAACGTAAGCTGCTATTTGTATCTAAGCCGCATGCATCCACTATGGCACAGGTGCAAGCTCCAATCTGCACAGGAATGTTTCTAGAATGAACCGTTGTGAAAAGAGAATGTTGACAGTAAAGCATACAGGGAGCCCTTCAGAGGGGGAAAAACTCCCGCAGGAAAACTCTGCTTCAGATGTACAACTAAATATTTTTGCAGAATACTTTCCAAGTCTTAGATCACCTATTTACCTCCTACAGTTAACTTTTTTAACACATCCCATTACTCACCCTGGAGATGGTCAAAGGCTGGTTGAAGTCCTTTCCTCCTGTCAGACGGAAACCCCAGGGGGGTGGCCCATCCAGGACAACATTAAGTGGCATGGCCCTTTAATATCTCCCAGCTGTTTTGACAGCAGCACACAGCTGAAGTGCTCGCTGCTGGGATCACAGTTTCAGAATAGAAAAGTTTCAAGTGATGGAGGCTATGAACCAGGCTGTGGTGAGGCTTAGGCAGAGGGGGAGTGGAGAGAGCCCACCCCCGGAGTGAGGTAATTGGTCAGATTTTAGGAACGCAGTTATAGTCTGCAAAAACTCATGCTCACTTATGGAGTTTTAATCCTCTTTTTACAACCTCTTCGTTCCCAACAGAAGCCAGAGGTTTATCTCATAACTCTAATCTTTGATGTTTATCTTATCCCGAACATCTCTTAGCTCCAACTCTTTTTTTACCTTCAGGATTACTTACAAGCAGGGTTGAGATGTAGACATACCTTTATCAGAAGGCTGTTGCTGTGAATGCTTCCACCCAAAGATGTTGGAGGTCTGGCAGTCCTCCTCTTTCTCTGTTTGATGTGTCCAGCTGCTCTCCTTATTTGGTTCTGAAGGCAAAGCTCCTCTCTGAGGTCCTTGAGGCCTTGCAGGAACATTCCAGTCACTTTGGCTCTGGACGGGGCTGAAGTCTCTGGTTTTTAATAACCAAATGGTTTTATTCAGATGTGGGTTGTTGAACAGTTATCAGATTATGATTTATGTTGTTTTTTTATATTTATAAATTCCTCTACTGGCCAGCAATAACCCTTATTGGAACTGTCTTACAGCATTTCTTTTACTTCTCACAGGTTTTCATTAAGCACCAGTTGTACCCACATAGGAAAAGAACAGGACAAAAACTTCAATATTTTATGTTTTTACACTATTAACTAATTCAAAGCGAACAGCAAATTTGTAACATTAAGAATTACAACATTATCTATTACAAGGCCCAGCCTAATGTTATCAGGAGCCTTAATCAGGATTCAATTAGGGGCCCTCTGTTAATGAAATCCCAATCAGTAAAATGAGGGATTGCTTTCAAGTCAAGGAGTCGATGCAATCTGCTCGTCTTCCTTAGACAGAAAACTTTGATCCAGTCTGACTGTATGATCTGGTTGAATTGTCTCTTGTCTTGAGATGATGCTCATTGCTTTATAAATAAACTGAATTTAATTGAAAAGCATTTCAAAAATGATCACTTCGAATCTGTAATAAGTTCAATCAGTTAAGTATAAAAGCAAACACTTAACTGGTTGATATATGATCAGATGTATTTATGAACAGACTTAGCTCAAGTTACAAAGGCCAATTAAAACCTGTACGATCACATTGACAGCTCAGATAACCTACAGCTACATGGGATCAGAGAAAAGTCTGGTTTTAAATCTTTTCAAACTGTACTTCTCAATAGTTTTTCAGGAAGTACTTACTGCAGAGTCAAAAGATTTTTGTTTGATTTGACCGCTTTTTTATTAACACAGTAGAACCTGATGTTTTATTATCATGTCTGGACCAGTTGTTCGGTGTTAAAAGCATAATTTTAAATCATTTTGGGACCCATTCATCACTGGTAGAATATTTTTTTTCATGTTTGATCAGTTTTCCTCCTCTGGCAGATTTTTGGGGTACCTCAAGACTCCAGTTTGGGTCCTACAGTAGCATACACTTTCCACCCTCTATATGCTTCTTTTGCTGTCACTGGGAATATAGTGCATCTTTTTATTGCTTTGCAGATCATCTGCAAATCACCCACTGAAAACACAGTTTACCCAAATCTGTAGACTGTTTAAGACATTAAAATACAACAATGAACTTTTAGCATTTTAAAGGTCCTATATCATGCTTTTTTTTTAAGCAGTAGTGATCATTATATATATGATGAATTGCCTTTTATTTCTTATATTTTCTTCTTATGAAATGTTAGTTGTTGAAACACACTTCCTATTAATGCAATGCCAGCTCTCATAGTGGGTGCTGCTCATTTTATGACATTGTTATATGACGATTAGGCTCCTCTTTCAGGAGGGTCGAACAATCTCTTTTAGCCGAAAAACACATTTTAGCAACAAATACTATCAAATCAGGTGGTATTAGAGCCATTTCATCTCAACTCTGTAGTAGAAATGATCAC